>NC_050515.1:12580156-12619813 GCF_002922805.2 Oryzias melastigma | reverse complement strand
CAGGTGCTGCAATTGTGTTGTAGCTCAAATTTTCCAACAAATCTTCCCGATTTGAGGAAACCTTTTGTTGGAAAGACTTCTTACAAACTCTAGCGTAGAACCTTCAAAGTTAGAAAATTGTGACGGATGTTAGTAATCTCTTAAATTGTGACAGGTTTGCTGGCAGCAAATTTAACTCTGGGAAATACCAGATTAGGCAGCTAAAAACAAAACTTTCTTTAAAGTAGGAGATAGAAGAAGTAATTTTAACAAGGAAGTGCATCATGTTTAAAGTTATGTTTCAGCCTTATTGGTGACTGAAATGTGGAAACAGGCTCCAGCTGCTGGTCCGTTTAAGGAACACGAGACGCACACGTCATTCTGGAAGTCTGCAACACCAGCTTCTGACTGGTTTTCCGTTTCCTGTACAGCCAGGTTTTGTTGTTCCCGAATGAGATGGAGCTGCGTTTTGGCGTAACTGCAGACAGTTTTAGGTGTCAACGACATGTCCCTTTAATAACTTGGGAGTTTTCCTAATGACTCTTGTTTCACTGAAACCTATTTAAGGCTCTGGAAATTCAACTTAAAGCTTCTAGTGAGAATAGCATTATGTCACTATTGTCCTGTAAGTCGTAGTAACAGACTTGTAGTTCTTTATTTGTTGCCACGTGACTCTCTTTATGTGATCATTTGTTTATAAGATGAAAGAAAACTGTCTAATTAAATGTGGAAGACAGATTTTTTTTCTCTGCACAGTCTTGATTTGCAGAATAATGCTTCTTAAAAAAGAAAAAAAAAGGAATAAATCTGTCCCTTGTCATTCGACATCGCAGCGCGTTGCTGTGAACATGCATGATGTTTCTGCCCTGTTGTATATTGTCCTTGCTATTGTTTCTATTTTGTAATCTGTATTTCCAAATGCAAACTGAAAAGATTATTTTGGATATGTGCATGCTTGTGAAATGTTCAGAATGTTGATTTCCACTAAAAGCTGTTGAGTTTGAAAACAAAATGAACTAATGTCTGGTATTTAAGTGTAAAACTTTGACCTTTTGTGCTGCAAAATTCACACACACGAACTTAAAGAAAAATTAATCCTTTCGCACAAGAAACCCATTTTTGCGATATGTCTACTCCATCCATTTTTACTAGACTTTGCTGTATTTTTTCGGGGTCCTAAATCCATATTTTAGCTTTAGCTATTTTACTAACCTCCTAAATATTTATAGAGATTTGATCCAAACTAGGGCTCAAGTTTATTAACCCCACCAAATAAATAATGCAAAATTGACTTTTATAATCTTGTTTGTAAAAAATGAAGAGCTCATGCATTTGGGAGCTCAGCATCTTTTTTATTCACAGTAAAAAAAGAAAAAAAAAGTCAGTGCTGCCCCACTTTTACTTTTTGATGAAGAACTGATGCAAAAAAAAAACATCCAAATCAATTGAAGATTTTTAGATTTATGCTGATTCATTCATCAGGCTGTCAGCTGCACCTGCTGAGCTCTGTAGGCGTCGAAATCCTCAGGAAGAGTGTCTAGGACCAAAAAAAAAAGTTTTTCAGAGGCATTTTAACCAAAGTATTTAACAGATGAAGCAGCGTAAGTTGTAAAAAGAGTTCCCTCTGACTCACCGTTACAACGGTAGCGCAGGTTGGCCCAGATGATGTTCTCCTGGGAGAAACAGAAGACTCCCAGACGGCCTCCTCTCATCGTGGCGTCTATGATGACGCCTGTGTCGGCCACCATCTCAGGACCCTCGTAGAAGCGGACTCTGCACACAAAATAAACATTTTTGACATTTAGGTCTTTAAAAAAACATTTATCAGATTTTAAAACTCTCACTTTAGTCAAATTCTTCCCACATTTTGAAAATCAGGTTTTTATTTCACCTAAATCACATCTAGAAGATATGAATGAATAAACAGTATTGTCAGTTTCTCAGTCAGAACTTTGTGTAGTAAACTCCTGTCGGTACCTGATGTAGCCGTCAGCCGGCCGGTGTTGGAGAAACCAGCGGTACGAAGTCTTGTCTTTCCAGCCAACGTTACGAGCATCTTTCCACAGAAGCTTCACCTGATCAGAGGTGTCACCGGTGTGCCACAGGGCGTTCCTCAGGTTCTCACCTGGACCTGTGTTTGACTTCACCGCCTGTTCAATAACAACAAAAGACTCTGTCTTCATCTATGGAGAAACTCAGAAAGACAACTTTTAGAACTGTCTTGTTGAGCTTAATGATACGTTTACTAAAATTAGTAATTTATCATTTTTTATTTTAAATTGAATTTGAAATGTTTTTCCAGGAAAAGCAATGTTTCAGTTTCCCCACAATTCGGTTCAAACATCAATTTTTAGGTCACAGTTAGTTTCAATAAATTGCAGTTTGGTTTTAAAACAAGAATTATGGCAACTCTAGTGTAAACTGCAGATCAATAAGTAAGTTTTAGCAGAAAATTCTTTAATAGGCTTTCTTAAAAACAAAATTGACATCTAAATAAAGGATATAACATTCCTTTTTTCTGTTTTTTCAAAACAAGAAGTAGAATTCATATGTGATTAGTGACATATACACTGGTCCATTTTTAGATAGTATAATTACTTTTAAAGTAATTTTAAGTAATGTTCACCCTCTGGCACATCCCACTAATCAGCTTTCACTGTTTTGTGGTGGTTTGGCTGAGATTTTATGCCAGATTCCCTTCGTGACACAACCCTGTATTTTTGAAGCACAGGGAGACTCAGACAGACACATAAACTTACTAATCTAAAAATGTGAAGATGATCAATTCAAATTAGAGGAAGTCTGTTGACAAGCTCAGAAAATTATTACTTTGTTTTCTTCCAAAACCTACAAAAAATGTTCATTTAACTGTAGCTTGCTACTACTAATATAACAATTGGTTCTAAATGGAAGTAATCTGTCCAAGGATGGATTAAGGAGACCAAGGTTGGGCAAAAACAATAATTTGTCAGTCACTAATTTTGCAAGTTTTCCCACTTAAAAAGATGAAAGATCTAAGATAATGTAAAAAAAAAATATCCAGAAAATTATATTGATCGATTTTTAAAGAACTTATCTGTGTAATAATGCAGAAAAAAACTTGAGCTTCTTCTGGCAAAAATCAGTCTTCTCTTTTCTTCTTTAGTTTTATACCGGTTAGCACAACACTTTTAGATTCATGTATGCCCCCTACTTGTATGGAGTGTGGATTGAGAGTGTTGACTGTATATAGAGAACTGGACAGATTGATCCCTCCCCCCTCACGTTTTAAATAGAAAATACCTGCTGGCTACAAGAATTCATAATCCCATAGAAATGAGAAATAAACTGTTATTATTCAGTCATTATATTTGCTAGAATAGCCATTCTTGCTCTGATGTCTTTTTTAACATCTTAATTGTATTTTTCTTTTTGTCACAAGTTATTCAAGTTATAAACTGACCAATAAGATGCCCTAGTAAAAGCATTTGTTGCTTCAGGTGGAAGGGGTGTGGACTTTGAACAAGCTGAATCGTGATTGGTGACAGCAGTTGGCATAGAAGCGTGACTTAGAACGACTTTGACCAATCACTGTTGACTGGCTCCAAATCGCGCTCGGTCCTGTCCACTTCTATATACAGCCAATGATCGAGTCTAATTCAGGGATAGGCAACTCCAGGCTTCGAAGGCCGGTGTGTCTGCATGATGTTCAGGTATTCAAGCCCTACTCATGACTGATTACCTGGTTCAGGTGTGTCTAGCCAATTAGAACATGCCAGAACAGGGTATGTCCAACCTTGGTCTAAGTGTTTTTGAAGTGCAATTCCAACAAGCAAAAATTCAGTTACTTTTTATTAAGAAGCTTTTCTGTTTTTAACTTTTCACCTTTATTAATTTGATATCTTTGAACTGGTTATCTATATATAAGACACAATAATTGGACTGCAACATCTCCACCAAGACCAAAGAGCTGTCAAAGGACACCAGGGACAAGATCTCCCAATTAAAGTGCATCGATGAGACCTCATCTGGGACGGCCACATACTGTTTTCCTCACTGTACTTGTTTTTCTGTGATGGTCCTTAACTACCTTCAGCTGGATGCCTGGTTGGGCCACAGCTCTGAAGGGGTTGGCCTGCCAGTAGATCTGCTCCACCTGCTTCCACATCACCACGTAGAAACTGGAGCTGTCCTGGTAGCCGAAGATGAAACCAGCGTAGTCATCGTCTGTTACCGTATTCACATGGAAGGTTCCTTCAAAATCCACCCCACTGAACGCCGTGTAACCTAAAGAATACAGGGATGAAGGCTGATGGAAGCTTTGAAAAACACATGCAATTTTAGGTTTGGGCCAAAATGAAAAGACACACGTTAAATTAAACTTTTTCATTCTGAAGTTTATCATTTTTCCCTTTCATGCCAAAGCAGAATGATTCATTATTCTAAAACATTAAAAAGTTCTGATAATCTTACCGACTGCCAATCCAGGATCACTGTTCATGGTCTGGACTATTTCTCTTCCCTGTACATTTAGGAAAATGGCTTTAATATGCATTTTATTTTGTTTTTACCACTAATATCCAGCTTACAAACTTCTGACCTGATTCAAAACCACCCAGTTGGGGTCAATCTGCGCATCTCCCTCGGGGTCTAAAACAACCGTCTGGTACTCTCTGAAGTCGGTGAGGGTGACCTCAGCGTTTTCAGGACAAACATCAATGGGGTCTATCAGGGTGTCATTGTCAAAGTCTTTCTCACAGATGTCCCCCACACCATCCCCTGCAAGGAGCAACAGAACCCTTCATTGTTTCTGGGATAAAAGCCAAAAATCTGTCGAGTCAGCAGTATTAGCCACCGTTCAAGTCCTCCTGCAGAGGGTTGGGGATCAGCCGGCAGTTGTCGGGACCGGGTGGCAGCAGATCTGGGATGCCGTCGTTGTCGTCATCATCGTCGCACTCGTCCCCCTTTCCGTCTTTGTCGGTGTCCAGCTGGGAGCTGTTGATGACGGCTGGGCAGTTGTCCCGGGAATCCTGGTGACCGTCACCATCACTGAATACAATGGATGTGAGTTTACACGGGCAGACGTCGCTGACAGACAGGAGTGTGTGTTCAGACGATGATACCTGTCCTTGTTGGTGTCACAGGGGTCTCCAATCAGGTCGTTGTCCGCATCCCTCTGAAAAACAGGTCATATCAAAAGTAACAAAGTTACTCAATTCTTTCACATATTAGTGTTTAAAATGATTTTTTTTACATGTATGATAGCATACTTACAAAAACGTAATAACGAGATAATGAAAAATTTACTGCAGCGTCCTTCTCTTCCTTTCCGGCACTTGAGACTTGAACTGTTTTAAGTCTCTTTAATTTGTGGTTAACAATTCCGGACATCCTTAGCAAAACAAAGCAGTTTATCAGAGAAAATTTTGAACACCAGAAGAATTGGGCTGAGTGGTTGTTTGGGTTCAGAAATGTCCGGACCACAGTGAACACACCATGGAAAGATGCTCATCAACCCCTGTGGTCAGGTTTTATGGAAATAAAGGAAGGGGAGAAGGTGCATGAGATGGAATTAAGATGTTTAAGGAGCGTAGATCCAATAATAAATAAAAAAAATCTTTTGTGGAGTGTTCTTCTGCTGTTTTAGTTGTTAACCACAAAATAAAGAGACTTCAAACAGGTAAGGTCTCAGCGTCTCAGTGCGGGAAAGAGAGAGAGGCACACTGCAGTATTTTCTTAATTATCTGGTTAGCATGAGAAAACAAATGTTTTCCTGTGTTATTGAGATCCACTATCAAAGAAAAAAAAGTTGGGCACCGTACATACTTATTTAAAAACTTTAATCTGTTCTTTCTCCAAATTATCTCAAAATCTGTTGGATTTCAATTAAGGTTATTCCTGTTTTTGTGTAATAAAAATGTATTCAGTCTATTTTATTCTACATATTTGAGTTATCTCTGTCAAATATTTCTGAATAAATGAAAGATTCCATTGTGCATCTATTACATCCTGTAGCTTTTTTTCACCTTTTTGTTCCAGGTAATCTTTGTATATGGGTCATTTTGTTTTCATACTTTCATCAGATTTTGATTCATTAATTTATGCTTAAAATCCAACTTTTTATATATTTTTCTTAGACTTTGTTTCCATCTTGTCTAGTGAGGCTTTTTTTGAACATTCAGAAGAACATACATCTCTTCCTTCATTTTCTTAAGCCGCCGTTTCCCTTTCAGGGTCACGGGGTCACCAAAACCTCTAACAACATTGCCATTTAAAACTAAAAACAAATTTTGTTTATTGAAAAAAATTAATGCACCACTCTCTTCTTATCCCCTCTTATTTTCCGTCCAGTCCAAAAAAAAAACAAACAAAAAAAAACATTATAAATAAAGCTTAGCTTTAAAAACAAAAGGGTGTTGTTCAACACAAGAGGCCTTCAGCTCATATCTGCTTGCTCAGCTGCTGGACAGTATGTTAGAAAATATTTCCGTGGGGGTGCAGTGAGTCTAGCCACAATAATGTGCAAAAGTCTGCTTAAACTAGTTCTAACCGCTTTTTAAGCTTCAGCTCCTTATTCCCTCATCCTGCATGTCTCCGCTGAAGGACAACTCCTGAGATAAACACTGACGGTCAGAACTTGTGCTCAAAATCAAGGCCTTTTTTCCTCTGCTCAGTAACTTTCCATCTCCAAATATGGTGTTGTTCCTGTTTTCTATGCAAAGTTAATAAAAGCCTATTGTACATTGTGGGGCGGTGAGCAGTTGGACGAAGACAGGCTGTTAACCTGTTCTCTCTTCTCCACCGCCTCCCTTTTGCAAAAGATTGTTTTGAAGTTGAACTGGACTGGTTCGTGTTTTTATTCATCTTGAAGAGAGTCTTACATTTTTATTCCTGACACAGTACAAGTTAAAAATAAATAAATAAATAAATAAAGGTTTGGGTTCATAAAAAATGTTTTTCACCTGTTCGGGGTTGGGAACATAAGGACAGCTGTCGCAGGCGTCTCCAACTTTATCCCCGTCTCGATCTTTCTGATCTCGGTTGGGAACCTTTTTGCAGTTATCCAGGTGATTGGGGATGCCTAACATCACAAAACCAACGTGATTTGTAGTGCAGTCACATTACCCATGCACTTTTAGAGGAATTAACGTTTAAATCACTCCATACGTCAAAAAAATTTGCTTTTACAAAAAACAATAAAAAAGAAATTCTCACCATCTCCATCAATGTCATCATCACATTCATCCCCGAGTTTGTCCAGATCCGTGTCTTTTTGGTCGTTGTTTTTGACAGCGGGACAGTTATCGCAGGCGTCACCCAAATCATCCTCATCAATGTTCCTCTGGTCCATGTTGGGCACCAGAACACAGTTATCCTGTGGGTGAGAAGTTTCTAGTGTTTATGAGTAAAAAGGAAGAAAAAAGATTAAACAAATGCACTCGAGTGTGACCAACACCCAAACCTGTATGTTCAGAATCCCATCCCCATCTGCATCCTCATCACAACCATCTCCAATTCCATCCCCGTCAGCATCCTCTTGACCGGAGTTGGGTACAGTGAGACAATTGTCCTAAAGAAGAAACAATTCATCTGTATTTTTTTGTAAACTTTACTCTCATAAGGAATACACTCAAAACACCTCTTCACTGTCATATCTGGTACTTCAGAAAAAACTTTAATTCAAACAAATATTTTACATTTCTTGTTGTGTTTTTTGTGTAACTTTTGCTGGAGACTAACTTTGTTGCAGTTCAGCTCAGGACAGCTGAGTTTCTCATCAGGGAAACCATCGATGTCCGTATCAGGACCGCAGAGGTAGCCGTTTCCAGCCCATCCGACACCACACTGACAGGAAAGAAAGCGTCAGAGGCTCAGCAGCCTTTTGGGGCTCGTGCTGCTATGAGCAAGACATTCTTATTTGTAAGTTTCAACATGTGTGGCTGTTTCACCCGACACTCCAGAGTCCCGTCTCGATGAACGATGCACTCTGCCTTCTCGTGGCAGGGGCTGGGTTGGCCGTTCGCACACATTCTCTCCGGCCTGCAGCCGCTTCGCTGATCCCCGATGTAACCAGGCTTACAGCCGCCACACCTGAATGAACCCTGATCGTACAAGATGAGGATGAAACTGTTGAATATTTTAGAATATCAGTCCACACTTGTATTTTATATATAAAATATTCATTTTTGTCAAGTTACATTTTTGAATTGCATAAACCATCAACCCAAAATTTTAACTTGATGAAAAATTAAATGTAACAAATAACTTTAGTTAATTGATTCAATGTTTCACTTTCTTTCTGTGTACATATATGCATTTTGGGATTCCTCGTTCAAAACTATCACTTTAATGCGCCGCTCCCTGAGTGTAATATTGTTTTAGTTTTTCTCACCGGGGTGTTCAGGCATACAGAGTTCTCCACGCAGCCTCCATTGTTGACACCTTCACACTCATTAATATCCTTGCACACCTTAAAAAACAAAAGACAATTAATTCAATACCTTCAATTTCTATCTACATTGACAGCAAAATGACATTAAAAAAATGGCTAAAAAAATGATTTTTTCTGTTTTATATATGTGATATTTGTGTAATATACAGTGTTTCATAGACGTTTTCTTTGATGCCAACCCTTTATATTATTTTAAATTTCCAAAGTTTTGTTATTATGGGGTAAAATGTAACAAAAATAAATGCTTGTCAGGTTGAATTTTTGTGAAAGCACGTTTAATAAGACGCATCTGGAGGTTTTCCAGATTTTTAACTCAATCACCTATGAGATCAAATTCACAGATAAATGGTAAAACGCTGAATCTTCACTGTTCATGATCCAATAGAAAGCATTTTAAAGTTAAAAATAGCATAGATTTTATCTGAGCTAAGACTTCTTTATTGATTTTTTATAAACCAGAGTATACAGTAAGCTGTTCTAAAAAATCTGTCTGAATTGAATAGCCTTAGTGCTGTTCTTTTTTCACAGAATAATTTGACATTCCTATGAAGATAAAAGAAAAAATACTGTAAAATGTCTATTGAGAAATTAGAAACAATTTTCACAAATCAAAAATCTTGTTTAGCAATTTTTTTGTTTCTTGCTAAATAATTTAAATTAATTTTGGATGTCTTTGTGCTGTGTGTTGTGAGATTTGTACTTTTTTTTTTACTTCCTTTTTTTCATAAATTATATTCAAATTTCCATATCATGGGCTGCACGGTGGAGCAGTGGTTAGCGCTCTTGCCTCACAGCGAGAAGGCCCCGGTTCGAATCCCGGCTGGGACCTTTCTGTGTGGAGTTTGCATGTTCTCCCCGTGCATGCGTGGGTTTTCACCGGGGACTCCGGCTTCCTCCCACCGTCCAAAAACATGCCTCATAGGTTCATTGGTGACTCTAAATTGCCCCTAGGTGTGAATGTGAGAGTGAATGGGTGTGTGATTGAGGCCCTGCGACAGACTGGCGACCTGTCCAGGGTGTACCCTGCCTTCGCCCTTCAGTAGCCGGGATAGGCTCCGGCACCCCCGCGACCCCGAAAGGGAAGAAGCGGACAAGAAGATGGATGGATGGATGGATTTCCATATCAACAGATTTGCTTTTATATTTTTAACTTCTGTTGAACATTTACAGAAAATTCTAATTGTTTTAGTACTGTAAGGATTCGTTCTAACATGATAACCAAATTTCTCCTCAATTTTTTCCCTTGTTAAGTCAGATGCTAAAGATTTGACGGCCAACTTCAGCCTCGCCTTGTTCTCACTCCGCCTCACCTGCTTGTTGGCAGAGGCGTAGGCAATACCGACGCCTTGAACCTGAGGCCCGGTGTACCCAGGTGGACAGGAACCGCAGCGGAAACCGGGGGAGGTGTTGATGCAGCGGACACCCATGTGACACGGCTTCACGGTGCACTGTCAGCACCAGAAAACCCTCACATCAGGACACTCTCCAGGAACCATGGGTAATTTTATTCAACGTGTGCGTACCTCATCTATATCGGTGCATTCGGTACCATTGCCCTCCATGCCATCAGGACAAGGGCCGCAGAATATCCCTTGAGGAGTCTCTGTACACTTCACCCCAGGGTGGCAGGGGTTCGGCACACAGGAAGGACGAGGTTGGAAACCTCCCGTCCCTACAGATATAGAGAAATGCTACTAGTTACTAACAATAACTCAACAAAATAATTAGTTATCATGAACGTCTGCAGCAAAACTACAGCTTCTTAGTAACAGTTTTTGCATGTACAAATTATTTCTTTTAAAACTACGGTAAATTGTGCCATTGACTTACCACAGGCTTCACACTCCATGACTGTGTTTTTTAAGAATATTACCTCTTTAATCTGTCAAAGACACACGTTTAATATAGTGAATTAAAAGCAAAACATGCAGAAACTTTTGTAACTAAACTTCAGTCATTCAAAGGGGAAAAGTGCAGATCAGAGCTGAAAGCAAAACACTTACTTGTTGTTTGAGCAGCTCTTTGATTTCAGCCAAGGCGAGGTTTGTCATTTTAATCTGACTGATTATTTCTCCATCTGGATGAAACAGTTCAATGTATGCATTTTATTTAAATTATGTCTTATTTTATTCAACAAAGATGAAGAAAACATGTATTTTTATGTGGGTTTCTTTAAGAAAATTCTAATTGTTTTTGTTTATTAGTCTAATAAGTGAATATGAACAGTCGAGAGACAGTCAGTCATCTTGCACAACACCATTAAGTCCCCCACTTCCTGCCTGATGCTGATCCCTCCATAATTCTTCACCTGCTTTCGTTTGAACAAACCTAAAAAAAACACTTGAGTCTGTGCCTTTGGATCCCAGTGGCAAAATTGATTTTCCAGATGTGCAGCGCAACAGCATTTTCCAAAAGATCCATTTTTAAGTCTGACGTGTTTACAGAAACTTAAATCTGTAGGCGTCTTCGCAAGTCTTTTGGGACAGAACTAAGTTTTCCCATCCAGACTTTATCTTCATCATTGTAGTGCAAACAAAAAAATCATTTTTAAATCATTTTTGAAGTTAAATATTTGGATTTGAACTAAACCGTAAAACTTCAGTGAACACAATAAAGTCTCAATTAGAAAAGCAAATTTTTTTTTATTCTATTTTTATTTTAATTGGAGCATCTTTATTCACCAAAAATTGTAATCATGATCACTTGTTCCTATAGTTTTCACTCTATGTTCTTTTTATGGTGCCAACTTTGGTGAGGACATCATAAAAAGCTACTGTTTAAGTTCAGGTGAAAGAGGAACCCAGAGATTTCCTCCCTAAGCTCCTCCGCTGGTCCACCACTTCATCACTCAGAGCAGATAGCAGGGCAAAACCCTCCTGAGTGTAAAACACAGGAAATGTGTTCTTCTCATTAGCTGCAACTCTATTTACCAAAAGCATTCCACAGCACAGAAAACAGATAGTGGAAGTCAATCATTCTCCTTTCACTGCTTGTATAGATTTTATGGGGCATTTTTCGTGTAAATCTAAAAAAAAAAAAAATGAAAAGCTGACAAAGAAAAGATTTTTGTAGCTATTTTAGTATGAAAAGTCATGAAAAAAAGAATTTTATTTGGTCCAAGCATTAGAAATGTGTCATATTTAACAATAAAGCTGATCACAGATGTGAAGTTTGCAAAACTCAAATATTTGAAAAGATTGTAAATGTTTTAGTCTAATCATTTTTTTATTTTTTTGTTTCTTTCTCAGCTATTTACCCTAAAATAACAAATCATTGAGAAAACCAAGATTTGTTCTTACCTCTCTGTGCCACCACAGCATGCCCTCCCAGGCTCAGAGCACAGATGAGCTCCACAAACCACAGCATTTTTCAGCCACAGCTGCTCCGTCTCCTGCTCTTCTTTCAGCTCAGTGTCAGTTCTCCTCCTGCAGACCTGGCCTCAGTGATACCAGTCCTTCCCTTGCATTGGTTGTTAAACCCCCAACCATCATTCCCTCCTCCTGGTTCACATCTCAGTCCTTTTTTTCTAAGATACACAAAAAGCTTCATAAGAAGATTGTGTGAAATCTCTCATGCAACTTTCTAAAATTGATCATTTTATTTTTTTTTATGTTGGCAGCAAACTTCAGTGAGTAAAGAGCCATTTTGTTATTTTAAAACACAACCAGGAACATTAATTGCATGCATTTCTGAGGAGTCACACTGAATTAAAAACATAAAATAAATAGAAAATGTTTTTATTGCATTACTGGATAATTGCTGCAACTTAAATTCTGCTTGGCTGTGTGTCAGTAATGGCATCCACACATGTTGCTTACATTCCTTACAGGGAAAGTTTTGTGGATGTGTGGCCCTCATTCTTCAATATGCATCAGTTCTATGCTTTATGCAAGGACAAAGTCGCTAATTTCTGCATATTTAATTTGATATATTTAATGCAGGATACTTAATCTGTAGCAAAAATTCACCTAAACACAAAATTAGCATCAACAGCTTTATTGATAGGAAGTGGTAGGTCCCACTTTAACTTATAGAAGACATCAGCTTCTAAGATTGAGTATTAAATAAAATATTATGTAATGTTTACATAGCAGATCTATTATGTAATAATATCTAAGGAGTGAGATTAATGGCTGGTTACTCTGGGGTCAGATTTCCTACAAAAAAGAACATTTTCAACAAAAAAATTGCTTCCGCGTGAAATAGAAACATATTTGGACAACACAGGGAAACATTCTCTTAACAATTTTATATAAATTTTAGCAAAGGTAAGGTAGTGTAAACATGTATTGTAACGCTTTGCCCACACTGAAATGTTGTACAGTGTATCTTTCTTTTGTGTACTAGCTGTAGGTCGCAACTATCGTCGAACTGTTCATAAAACTGACTGGACCTGAACTACGCTCGCTGTCTCGCTGCTTAACCACTAGGTATCAGGCTCCGCCTCTTTTGTGTAATTTAGCCAATCCCTTAACCTCATTACTCCAACTCTTTCAAACAAAGATGAATGACAGGCCTACTGGCCAATGAGCGTTCCTGAATTGGTGCGTTCACTGTCACTCAGAAACAAGGAACAACTCGTCACAATCAAAACCCCAACTCAGACCGCAACAACTTTTTTTTTTCCAAATTTGACCCTAAATGGTTCAAGTTGTTAAAAAAAAAGTTAAACTAGACTTAAAAAACGAATAAAATTAAATCGTGCACATTATTTTTTTCTGAAAAAGATGCGGAAAAAGCAAATAATATACAATTTTGGTTTTAAAACGCTTATTTGAGTTGTGTCCTAATCATTTTATAAAGTCAAAAAAACACATTTTGGTCCTACCTCAATTTGTACATGACGTTTGTCATCCTCCACAAATAGCTGAATGGCTTTTTGTAGACGTCCTCATCGTTTAAAGTCTCAAGGACACAATAAAACGCCTGGGAATGATGACAACAATAAGCACCTGTCGCCTCGCGAGCTCCCCCTAAAGGTGCAGGAGGGTATTGTTTGCGAAAATTTTCTCAGTATTTCTGATCAATGAAAGTAGTTGATAACAGAATTAAACAGACGGAAAAAAGGATATAATGATACATAAAAAACAGTCTGCATTTTGCAAATCTTACATTGAACTAAAAATGCTACAGTCCAGGCATCAATCTGATTTGTGAGTGTTTGTGCATTCAAGACGAAGATATGGATCAGCTGTGCCCCTTGGGATTCTTCCACATTAAAAAGCAGCATGTTTAGCCAATCTTGCTTAAGAAAATATAGCTTTGTTTTTAATTATTGTTTTTTCTCATTACTCTTTTTTTTTAAATATAATTAGGAATAAAACAGAATAAATTTGCATAGCCCACATTTACAACACAACCTGTGTCATTGATGCTCTGCAGCTATTCCAAGATACTTGGACGCAATGTTTTGAAATGTCAAATATTTTACTAAAAATGAAAAATAAGTTTTTTTTATCATATTCTTAAAATTAAAAATTAAAAAACAACATCCAGTTATCATTCAGAAAAATGTAAAAGTACATTAAAGCATATTCAACTGAATACTTCATGATATCTCATAAAATGATTCACAGTATGAGGACACAATGTTTCTGTTATTTTTTATTTAAAGATATGACTTGTTTTCTTTTCAGTGTAGAAAGCCAGCATTGTTTTGTTCGTAATGCTTCATTTTACATTTAATTCTTTTAAATTACTTACATTTTTCACTTCTTTCTGAACTCAAATTATGTTTTTAATTGGAGTAAAAGAAAAACAGCTTTGACTGGTAACACATCTACTGATGTGAAACAGAGGCCCTCCGTGAGGTTCCTGAACTTGGATGACCACACAGCACGTGTTCACCAAGTGTCCAGGTCGGGTTGAGAATACAAAACGTTTGCCTCAGAGTCCTTCAGCTATTTAAAATGCAGAAAGCACCATGTCGCTCCAGTAGAAAGGGTTTTTTTTGACAGAGGATCAAAGGGGCCCTTTCGTCAGAAAAGAATGGGTCTCATCCTGTGAACAGCATGAGGGCGAGTCCGATGCAGTTTTGCCTTCTACTCTGCTTTCTTGGCTTTCCTCTTCCGAGCGCCTTCGCTCAGCTCCTCCTTGGTTTTGAGAGGTGAAGACGGGGCGGCAGGAGAGGAGGCGTGATGGTGGTCCTCCTCACTTCCTGCCAGAGGAGAGCCGAACAGCAGATGGCAAACCCAGGACTCAATGAGGGCAAAGGGGGAGCCGTGAGAATGGCGGGCTGTCATCACCACCTGAGAGGACAGACAAGATGCAGATGCTTAGAGGATGGACAGTTTTAAGTTAACTGTCATTTAATGTTAAACAAGACACTGATATTTGTTCAGATGCAGTTACATTTTCAGGATTTTGAAGCCAAATCTAATCATTCATGTCAACTTTTTTATTTTTAAATAAAAATAAAAGTTATGTATTTATTCCTCAGAAGTCCCTGCTCTCACTAATGAGTTTTGCAATATATCATTGGGTTTTTTCAATTATGAAACAACCCCTCCATTAATTGTGTTTTTTTAGTCAGAATTTAAGATTAAAGTTTTAAAAAGTTTTTAGCTTTGACTTTTTGGTTTAAAAAACAAACATAACAAGAATTATGCCGCATAATTGTGACACCTCCTGGAATAAATCCTTGGAACTTTGCATATAATTTAATGGATCTTCACCTGGTTTAATGGATATTTTTCCCATTGTTTTGACTTTGTCATTGCTCTGTTTGTAGATTTATACATTTTCTATTTGTTTGATCTAAATGTTTTTGTGATTTTTGCAGTTAAAAAAAAAGAAAACATTTACCACTCAGAGTTTTCAGACAGTTTTGGGTTAATAGTTAAAGTATTGTATGATATAATCAAAAATATGTTTGTAAAAAAAGATGCTGGAGTTGCACTAAAAAGATGGTTATCAAGGATAGCCACAAAAACAGTTAAATAAATTAATCAAGCAGCATTTAAAGTAGAAAAAAATAGCTAAAAGGACCCGGAGTCCCAGACTACTACGGGTTCATATATCATTTTGATCAATACACCAGATACCTACATGTACTTCTGAATACATAATGAACAAAAAACCACAACGCCTTTGGTGTAAGGAAAACAAATCAATCCTGTAAAGGGATTATACTAAATCTATGTCGGCTCGTGCTGAAATAACACAAGTTCAGTGCACATTTTCACTTCATTCTTTAATAAATCCCCTCTCTACAGGATTAAAGCAGTTTAATTTGATTTTATTCGGGCATTGTTTTGCCATGTATCTTCTATTTGCACACACATTTAAAGAATATCTTTCTGTGAGTAACGTTTAAAGGGTTAAAGGTTTTGTCTGGTGTAGGAACACACAGAGAAGGAACGTGAACACTAAGCCAAAATTCCTTTTTTGGCTTCAATAAACAGGCTAAATGCTAAAAGGATAAGTGCCTTTTCACTGTGCTAAAAATATTTTGACACACTTTAAATGGACGCAGCCTGGCAGTGAGCCAGTCTCTGGCAGCCAAACTGATGCAACAATTAAAACTGCATTAAAGGCCAAGGTGACCCTTAGAGACGTGCAAACACTTTAAATGTAGACATAGAATCATGAATAGGACAGATATTATTTTAAAAGATAATTTGCCTTCATTAGAAGCAAGTTTATATCTAGATGAATGTCACATCCCTCCATCCTCACTTGTGCTCTGTTTTTACAGCATACAATACAAATCTCCCTCCATCTTTGACTTTTTAGGGTAACCCATCGTATGTATTTACGCTGTTTTCCAGGCATTGGGCTGCACGGTGGCGCAGTGGTTAGCGCTCTTGCCTCACAGCGAGAAGGCCCCGGTTCGAATCCCGGCTGGGACCTTTCTGTGTGGAGTTTGCATGTTCTCCCCGTGCATGCGTGGGTTTTCACCGGGGACTCCGGCTTCCTCCCACCGTCCAAAAACATGCTTCATAGGTTAATTGGTGACTCTAAATTGCCCCAAGGTGTGAATGTGAGAGTGAATGTGTGTGTGATTGAGGCCCTGCGACAGACTGGCGACCTGTCCAGGGTGTACCCCGCCTTCGCCCTTCAGTAGCCGGGATAGGCTCTGGCACCCCCGCGACCCCGACAGGGAAGTAGCGGCCAAGGAAATGGATGGATGGATGGATGTTTTCCATGCAGAGAAATAAAAAGTTTTACCTTGCTTGTGGCCATGAAAAGGGTGAAGACGAGGATGAGGGTGCTCTTGGACACTGGCAGCCAGTGAGCCTCCTGCAGGGTGAAGAGGATGGCTCCATACAAGCTGGCTTTAGTGGGGCTGTGAGGACCGATGTTAGTTTGTCAGGGAAATATGATAGATCGGAGGTAAACTTCAATTTTTACACAAGTTTTAGCTTTATTTAAAAACTTAACTACAGTTTTTTTTTTAAATATTGTCTAAATATGAACAAATATCAGGATGAGGTAGTAATGTATGCACATTTTCTATTAATTCAAGTCATAACACGAGATTCCACACAAAAATATTTGATAAAAAATATACAGTTTATCTTAATGTTTAAGTTCTCTTTGGACACGTCTTTAAGCAATCCCTCATGCTGATCTGCTATTTTCATGCACTTACAATGACATGTTGAGGATCTCATTGGTCTCGGGCCTCCAAACACCACGCAGCAGCTGCTCAAAATTGGAAATAAGAGCCACCCCAGATCCTGAAGGATAAAAATAGACGGGAGAAAATGAGGACAGAAAAAGAACAGTTTCTTGTCATCACTCTTATCCTGCAGTGGAACGTGCAGGGCCTCTCTGTTGTAGCTGGATCAACAAACCGCTAAGTTGCTGGAGGCTTTGCACGCCAAATTCAGCTCTAAAAAAAAAAAGTATGAGAAAGACAAAGTGGACACAGTCTCACCAACCTTTAACGTATCCAACGATCACCATGATGAAGAAGCCGTGATGGTAGGCGTGGTGGGCGTGGTGAACACCTGCTGCGATTTTGCGAGTGCGAACAACCTCCTTCAGGGCAACCAACACCAGTTTGACAGGAAGGAAAGCCACACATTTATAGAAGAGGTTCAACGGGCAATAAAAAATGAGGTACCTGTTGGTGTGTGACAGAAAGACACAAAGAAGTCAAAATCATCCTTTAATTTGAGGTTTCTGTTCATTACAAAGGCTTGTCCACATTTGAAACCCAGTGTTTTCCAACCTTTATTAAAGTTCCACTCCAATCAAAAATTCTTTTAACTATGATCATGCTCTTTTTTTGTCAAAAAAACCCCAAAAACTGTAGTTTTCTAAGACATCAATCTGCAGAGCAGCAGTACTTTATCAGAAATTTGCCTCTGAGTTGTGACTGTTGGAGTAAGCCTGCCCTTATTTCCCATCATCCCTTTGTTTACACTCTAGCTTACAACCCCTCATACCCTCAGCTGGAGCAACAAATATGGCGAGCAATATCTGAGCTATATAGCCGTCCATTTTTGAGTCAAATGGTAGTTCAGGCGAGGAATATGAAGACGTACATGGATCTATTTTTCTGCAAGTGGATTCATTGGAGTGAAGTGGAGCAGGGAGATTGCGGCCGGCCTACTGTAGGTTACTGCTACTTAATTTTCTTCACATGTGTCCTCTATCATGATAAAAATGCTACAAGAACATGTGAGAAACATCAAAAAAGTGTTCTTAACATGTTCCTGCAGCATTTTTCTCATAAAAGAGGACCTGTATAAAAGAATTTATGAATAAAACTGCAAATCTGAGTATTCCTCAATTCAAATTGTGTTGGATCAGGAGCAGATGAAAACCGGTTGCTAGAAAATTCTCAGACTAATAACCCATCTATGAAATGGGCACGCCACGTTTAAGTGTCCGAGACATGATGACCGTTCAACACTCATCCTGTAGCGAGTTGCGATTTTGGCTCAAAACTGTACGCCTAAACTGATCCAATCATTACTTTTGCTCCGCTAATGTTAGCTTAAGGCGCACAAACAGAACTCTCAGCAACAGGGAGGGGGGCGGGGTTGCTCTGCGTCAACAGTCCCGCCCACCACCTAGAATTGTATTTCTAATTAGCTACTCTCGCTGTGCATAAAATATGTCTTAAAAAGGCTTTTTGATTTTGGCTAAAAGCTTCATAAATATAATTAAAAGATCACTGGGAATGATTTTACGATAAAAAAAAAAATATGATTGGAGTGGGACTTTAAAGGGTTGTCCACATTATGTTTTATAAACCAGCATTTTTATTTAGCCATTCCACATTTTTTAATTGAATAAATCCTAGTGTGCACCAAAATAACCCAAAATGGCACTATATAGCTTAACACAAAATAATGTAGTTAGCAATATAGTTTCTAATACTATTTAAGGCTACTTTTCAGAGAAGAGGAACGATAAAAAGAAATGAATTCTACTCATGGCTAGTGGTTGGATTAAACTATTTATACGATTTGACTATAATCTGTTTAGTTATTGTAATCTGATTTCAATTGTGTGGCCCTATGACTGACTGGCAAGCTGTTTAGGATGTACCCTTTACCCAACAGTAGCTGGGATGGGCTCTAGCCACCTGTGACCCCAAAAGGAATTAAGGTGGAAGACAAATGAATGGAAATGTTTCCTTCTGATATCTTTTTTAAGTACTTTGTTACTTTTGAGGAAGGCAAATAAAGATGAATTGGATTGGACTAATATGAAGGCTCGATAAAGTAGCTGTTTTAATCTAGTTTGTTGGTGGCGCCATGTTTCATCAGCAAAAGTTATGCTTAAAGCAAATTGGGATGCAATGAAATAAAGTTAAAATCCTGAAATACTGGAAGTCAAATTCAGATTAGCACCCAAAACTACTAGTTTTCAAGACTGAAGAACTGGTCTCTCTTAATCAGGCTTTGATTCTTGATGAGAATTCTTCGTGTGAGTGAAAACGAAACGTTTTCTAGGTTCTCACCAGACAGCTGAGGCCAGCAGGATGTGGCTGTTGTGTTGGAAATAGTCGAGGGGGCTGCTTCCAAGCATGATGTCTGCCAGGATGTAGCTACCAAAGCAGTACAGCATGGCGCAGAGCCAGGAGGCCACAGGACTCCGGCGAGAAACCTCAACTGAGCCTGCAACACACAAAATGAGCTGTCACGATACACTGAATATATAGACACATGTACGGTAAAGGTTAGCCTTTTCTATTACAGTCTTTGAATGGGACACATATTTTAATAAAACAACTGTGTTCACCCTTAATGGTAAATTTTAAGTAACAAAAGTAAACTAAAGCTTATTGTTTTTAATCTAAATAAAATGTATATATTTCAATATGTTCTTTTAACTAAAGTGAGCAGGGAATTTGTTTTATTTCTATATAAAAGCCAGCGTTTAGATGATTTTTTTTTCTTGATAAAAGTGTACAGTTCTCCAGTGCAGACAGTTGTTATCAGTGCGTGCAGCGTGTGTCTGTGAGCCGTATCTTTGTCTCCGCCCTGTGCAGCATTTTTGGTCCCACCCTGCTAGTATTTATTCTCAACACATTCTTACTTTAAATCATTATAGTCTATAAATTGACAATAATCAAATGTGATAGTAATGATCTCGAATGTAAAAACTTTATTTGAAACTATTATTTTTCGCACTCCTGCTCTAAGCTAAATATTTCATGCAATACAGTGAGATGTGATAAGAAGTACTGTGGCAAATTAACTGAGCATTATTTTAGTCCAGATTGTATAATTTATACGTTTTCTAATGCTTTCCAGTCACAGACTAAAACATCTTTTTCAGGTTATTTGGTGACTCTAGCTTTCTTCTATAAACAATTTGAAAGGAGTGTCTGTGTATTATTGAAGCTAACTGGCTTCCAAATTTAATGTATGAAAAAAAAATATGGAGGGATTGATGGATTGTAATTCTTTTGCGTATCTTTGTGGCATTTTCTGACTTTACTAGTCGTCCTCTGGATTCTCCCATCTCTGCTTTTTGTTGTTTCTTTGTCTACTCTGATCACTATTTTTTAACACTTTTGTATATTTATGTTCATATTTTTAGATTGAGTTAAGTTCTTAGATTTAATAGAAATGCTTTTCTGTTAAAACTTTCCATTTAAAGCAATCCTGAAACAGTTTAAGTCAATTTATTTACATCAAATTTGTAAAATGCTGCAGATTTTTACCTTAAAATGCACAGTAATTGCAGACATGACGGCCCTATGACATTGTTAGAGACATGCAGTGAAGTGAGATGCGATCAGTCTTCAACAACAGGTGGGCGAGGGCTTGGCGGTGCGACGACGGGTGCTCACTGTCACAGCAATTCGATCATGAGAAATGCTGCTCCGCCTATAAATACATTCAGCTAAATCGCTCATCCTGCCTCACAACTGTTGGCCTGTGGTGACCTTTGACACAACCCTTTTTTCTTTTAGTTCAACACTACGGCTCACCATTCTGATAAGCATGGAGAGTGAAGACTGAGCACTGCTGAACATTTGAAAGTCAAATTTAAAGTAGGGTTACAATAGGGTAACCTATGAGTTCAACGGATGCACATTTTTTTCTTTTTTTAACTGAAGATTTCAAACAAAACACAGTTCTAGAAACTTTACAAACTAAATGCTGGAACTTGTTTTTTATTACATTTTTTTTTCTTTTTTTTAATAAAGGCTTTCAAAAGAACCTTCTGTTTCATTACCTACGAATAGAGCGGCTTCATTTTTCTCTACACACTATTATCCAAATCTCCTCAGTAAAAGCCCTGTAAAGAGGTGTTATAGTATTTTTATAAATCTACAATGCTCAAAGCTTTTGAAACAGCTCGTTTTATTATAAAATGCTTGAAGACACCACACTGCAGCTCCAAAAAGTGCATCAGAGACGCATCAGAGTCGACTCTTGTCTATTTCAGTCCTTTCTATTTATCTCTGGCATGCACAGGCCTTGTCTAAAGTTTCACCCTCCCTCAGGCCATGCTGCTCGAAGTTTGAAATATTTGAAAATATCCAGCAAAATATTTCAAAAACTTGAATTATTTTTCAGTGCCATAAAAGTCATGGTGCAGCAGCAGCATGAAAGCTGAGTTTATGTAACAGGTCATGCTTTATAAGGACAGGACTTTAGAGATAACATACAGATATAGATCCAGCAAAGAAATGCAAAAACACAGGAAGTGTAATAAAATATTTGCTGCAATGATAAAAGTACCCAAGATTCCTTTTTTGTATTAGTAAATAATGACTTTTTTTTGCACAAAATTACACAAAATGTTATTTTGTTACTTTCTCACTGTGGTCTGTTGCATTTTAGATGCATGCTGTTTAAATTTTGGACTGTCATTTAAGAATTAGATGATTCATGGTGTTTGATGGACAGCTCTCAAACGCACTCACCTGGCTCATATTTGAGGTAGAGGATGGACACTATGTAATACGCAAGATCAAAGACGGGAAACATTCCCATTTTGGAGAAAGCCTGGGCAAAATCGCCCAAATTAAGAACTGCCAGTACGTTTTCCATCGTGCCAGTCCGATGAGCTGCGGATCCCTGTGGTTTTTCCTCTGTATTCCAACTGCGCAGTCTGGAAAGGAAGCCCCCCAAACCGGTGTCCACCGACTCTCCACCGAGCCCCCCGGTCTAGATTTGTCTCGGCTGTGAAAGCCTTTGACACTCAAGCCCTCCTATTAATACCACTCATGTCCACACAGCCTCAGCAGCAGCAGCATCACGATCCTCCTGCGCGCGCGGTGCCAGCTGCGCAGCGATGCTCCACAGCTCTTTCAAATTTGACTAGGAAAACAGAAAGCTTTTTCCTGATAGGCCTTTAGACGCCTTAGACGGTCTAATGCAGGCATAAAGCGCATAAAACGCCTATTGCGGGCAAGGATTTACGCACAAAACATCCCATAAGCCGGATTCTACGTCCAACTGACCCACATTTAATGCAACATAATCTCAACATTTGGTGTTTACATTCTCATCTGCAAAATATTAACCAGTCTGAAACGATTTCCAAAATATTTTGGTTTCATTGCACATTTATTTTTGTGATATATGAAAGTCTCCACGTGATGGCACCACTACCCACGGGTTACGCATTTCTTTTTTTCTTAATCGTTTAGAAAAAAATAAAAAAGAGTCTATGTTTTTAAAGTAAGTTTCTTGTAGTCCAAAAATAATTCCTAATCAACCATAATTGAAGATTTGAAGGAACTATTAAATTTAATTTATTTCATGTGATCAGAAGATCAAACTGTTTGAGTTTTCCCTGAACACATCTCTAAGGCATATATTTCTAGCAATTTCACTTCCATCAACATGCTATCTCAACAAAATTTTAAAAAAAACTTTTAAAACATAATTTTTATATCAATAAAGACAAAAATGTGCTCATAGGGAGGGAATATAAGGAGCCCGTTGCAACTTACAGACAAAACTTAGGACAAAATTGTCCGGAACTTCCCTATCGAAATCTGAATTTCTATTGGCCAGTTTAGCGGTTGCGTCGAGCAAAGCGGAAGTTTTGGGTATCTGTGATGAGAGCAAAATGCTGGGAGATCTGTTAATATTTGGGTAATGTATTTATTATAATGTCAACTTCATAAAGTAAAATATTTTTAAGAGTTGTATATGTTGTGTGTGTTTTTGTGGTGCGTTTTACTGGTCTAAGGTTTTGCCGTGTCGTGTTGAAAACTAGCTAAGAGAATGCTAATGCCAGCTCAGCAGCTAGCCTTAGCCGCTGAACAACATCAACCTTACTTGTCCGTAAACACCGTCTTTGCTCCACAGGACACTGTTGCTGAATTCAGCGGCTGTGCTGAACTTCAAGCTGTAAGTATTAGTATATATATATTTTTTTGTTTATATGTATTGAATTTAAGCTGCAGGTGGTTAACTGTGGATGTTCTTTTAGGAAGAGGAAGGAGTCGCAGGGGTTTGGTGATGTGCCCTTAGAACGAACAACAGGTGAGAGTGATGGCAGTTCTTCAAACAAAAAACAAAAGTCACATCTAATATTAAGATAATTCCACTATAGATTTTAATTTAATTGAAGTTTTTGCTAAATAATCATTTACTTATGTGTTTTCATTTGATATTAGCAAGATAATAACTAGGTAACAGACTTTCATTTAACTGGTGCATCAGAAGTGTCGAGCAAAATTTTTAAGAGATGTCCAGCTGTAAAGTTTTTAGCCAGATTCAAGCTCAGACGTGGAAAGCAAATATCTACACGGATCTGTTTGTTTACAAGTGAATGGAGCATAGCACAAAGCTTGTGGCATGCTGATTGTAGATTTGTCGTCACAAGAACACGTTTTCTAATGGCTTTAAAAAAAATCCTTATTCACGTTTTGGGGAAAAAAAGTACAAGTACTATTTTAAGCACAAATTTCTTTATATATGTCATTCATCGTGAGAAAAATAAAACAAGAACATGTTGAACATTTTAATTAGAGTGGGCCTTTAATACATTTCCCAGGTTTTGCTGTTATCCACTGGATTAAGGATTTATTTTGAGGTTTTTCACAAAAACAGGACATGCATGTTTTGTTTTAAAAACTGCAGCTGTCTTGCTATATTATGACTTTGGTAAAGATAGGTGTTGTGTTGCATGATGGGGATATGATGCAAACATCAGACAATGCAATAAGTTGAAATTATAATGCTTAAAATAAAAAGATAAGCAGTTTGTACCAGAGAACTACAAGTTCATATGTACCATCATGTCACAAAGTGCTATATTAGGGTCACACGGAAAAGCTGCAATCAGACCAGAGATCATTGTACATGTTCATCCAAGCCTCTCAAAGTTTAAGTTTAAAAAGTCTGTTATTGAAAAGTCTTTTTATTTTGTATTTTCAGATTGTCTATAATAATGTGTGTTCTAAACTTATTTTTTCCCAAAATTTGCACAAATAGAGCTTTTGAGATGTCATAGAAGTTTTGTCAAAAAGATCTTTTTACAGAGGAATTTTACCACCTCTATTGAACATCATACGTTTACAAACTAATACCACTCTAAATGGAAATTTACCAACACTCCTCGTATCATTTGAGCATCTAAAAGCCTTTAAAGTGTTCTTTACTGTCATACCAGAAGCAAGCCTAAGCTAAATGATTCACTGCTTTTGGAATAAACATGTTTAGGTCCCTGCAGGTCTTTTTCTTGTTGCAATAAAAACGATGGTCCTCGTGCTTTTAGGTGACAACATCAGGGAGTTCCTGCTCAGCTTGCGATACTTCCGGATCTTCATCGCTCTATGGAACATATTCATCATGTTCTGCATGATTTTGTGAGTAACTGCTAAAGCTAGTAGGTTTGAGGATGAGGATAACTTAAAAAATAGTCTAATGGATATCAGAAAAAAACACCTTTAAGCAAGAAAACCTTTATTGCAAAAACTTTACTTAATAATATTGTAAAATGTAATATTTTTACTATTGAGGGGTTGTGTTAATGAAAGATAATTCTGAATTATGGAGGAACACATACTTCACAAAACATTAAAAACATAATTTTGGATAATTTCAACAACACAGCCTCAAGTTTTTTTTGCTTTTATAATTTGAAACATTCACAATTAAAGTCTTGTAGACATGACTGTAACAGGCTGTAAACTGCTCTGACCTTTCCTCCTTTATTCTACAGACTCTTTGGATCATGACCAACATTCGGGCCTTCACTGGGCTTTTCTCAAGACGGACGCTATGGACTCATCGACCAGACTCTTCTGCTCCTTTTTGCTCTAATGATTTAGGTTTTGTTTACAGCCCAGTAATTGTAATTCTTCTTCCTGCTGTATAGACTGCATGATTTTATTTATTTTCTCACTCAGAAGTTGTTACTCTTTGTTTTTTTCTTCAGCTGTAACTTTTCCATATTTGTTGACTATTCATTGGTTTGTTCCTTTAAAAGAAAGCTGTTAATTTTCCACAGTTTCACAATCAAACATCTGGCTTGTTTTCCTTTTGACTACAGAACCATCCCTTCAGATAAATGCATCAGATGCATCATCATCAGTTTTCATTCTTCCACCTGCATTGTAAGGGATAGATGTGACATTTAGGGTTTTTTTTATTTTTTGTCTTCTTTTATTTCTGGACACCTGTGCTGTAAGTAAGTATATATGCATTATATTGTAAATGTGTCATTCTTAATAAAAGAAAAAAAATAAACTATATACTTTATAATGGAAAAAAGATATTTGGTTTGTTTCTTTTTTTAGAGATTCACATACTTACATCCTAATTGCAGCAAAAAAAAACTTTAACAAACTTTTGACTGGAAGATTGCAGTTGTTGAATGTAGCGGGACACATTCTATGACACTCACGATTTATTAGGCTTTTTTTAGGTGAAAATGCATTAACATAGGCTCAAGAATCAAATTCAAATAAGATTCTGATGAAAAAAGCATGGATTTGAGTTCAAAAAGGAAAATATTACACTTCCAAAACTGACTTCTTTTTTTGCCCATTCCATCGTCGTTGTGCAATACTGCTCATTTACCTTCACTGTTAGTCTTTTGTTCCTCTTTGATACAGCATCAGTTGAGCATTGCCTCTGTTTAGTCTGTTTATATATGATCAAAATATAGTTAACAATTGATAACTCTACTGTTCTCCTCTGTACAGGTAAATAGTCTCTGTGTCACATTTTGAACTACATTCTTTTCGCCTCAAACATTTTAAATATCACATGAATTGCATTTCCCACCAATGCAATAGTAGTTGTGTTTGACAGCTTCTTACAAATTCCACCACAGCTATTTTTGTCCATGTGTTAGTCCCATTTGTATTGAGTACTGTTACTTCCTTCATCTAGATCTCCCACTTGAGTCCATCCCTAAACTGACCTTAACCAAACCTCTTAACCGATCACATAACTTCTGTTCTATAGCGATCACACTGGCTGCCAGTCCAGCTCTGGATTGAGTTTAAAACCTTTCTTGTCACTATTCAAATTCCTTACAGCAGATCCCCTTCCTTCTCTTCAGGTCCATCTATCCTCCACACTCTTTAAAATATCATCCTCAAGTGTCTCATTTCCACTCCATCTGCTCGTCTTTCCACCATGGAGTTGAGAACATTCAGCAGATCTGCTCCTCATCTCTGGAGCTCTCTATTCCACATGACCTCCACACCGTAAACTTACAATCAGTGTTAAAATCAAGATCTTTTTAGGTTTACCTTCAGCATTTAAGAGGAAATTTACTTGATTAACATAGAGACAGTGCATTTTATTTTCAGTTTTGTGTCTATTTTTTAAATACACCTACAAAACGAACTTAAACTGCACCCATAAATAACATTTAGAAATATTATTAATATTCAAACATTTCCAGTCATGTAAATATATATATTTTTTAATAAAATGTTAATCAAACTAAACATTTTAAGAAAGTATTTTATTACTCATCTCTTCCCCCTTTTTAGCTTTTAAATTGATTCCTATGGATGTTTATTCTTCTACAAAGAAAAAAATCAATGCAGAAACAGACAGAGCAATATTTATTTATTTAATGTGTCTCGAGTACACAGAAATTCAATAAAGCATCAATAGTGTATTCATCTTCTATACATGCAGTTTGATCAACAGTGAATTGAACCGTTCTCATCAGCATTTTACAGCATGTTTCTGGTCTCAGTTTGACTTATAAGTTTGTGATAAAAAGTTCATTTCAGCTCTAAAGTTGAAGTTGTTTGAACCAAGTGGATCATTTATGACCAAAACCTGTCACAATGATGATTTAAAAATAATATTTTTTGTCTTATATTACTTAAAAAATCCAATTCCACAATAATTTATTATCCTATATAAACAGCATCTGACTGCTGACTATAATTTAACATTTTTCAGTTAACTTATCAGAGTTTTTGCTTCAATAAACAAACACATTTTTAACATGACATCGAAAAAAGCTTAGAAGTGAAAGAGGATGTACTTTTTTTTATCACAGCTGTACAGTAATTGTGAATAGTTTGAGTTTTTGTATTTACAGACTGTTTTAGTTTTTATCTTAAAGCTCAAAAATCAAAAGAAATTAATTAAAAATAAGTTTAGAGCTGGTCTCCAGATTGACAAATTTCCTTCCTAATTTTTTTCCAGCCCAAGTTCAGTTTTCACACAGCTTTTTAGTTTAAAGATAGTTGGTTTCTGTGCAAGAATGTGGTTGTTTAGTTTGACGTCCTTTAGTTGCCCGAGTTTGGATCATCATTGTCATAGACCTCTGAAACAAAAACACAAACAAAACATAGATGAGAAGTACACAGATTACTTGATTTGATTGGTTATTTGATTATTTGATGCAATTTTTTGGTCCAGTTCTATATTTTCATTTTTGTGTTTACATACCGTCTAGATATTCCACGTCGTCATAAATGTCTCCTTCCCTGAGAAGAAAGACAGTTAAGAAACTCAATACAAAAAAAATCTCAAACCAAAAAAAGACTGCTTTGGTACTCTAAAAGATGAAGTAATTTCCTTTGTTTTTTATGAATAACAAAAATAAATTCTCACTTTTTCCTTTTTTTTTTCTTGCAACATCTTTTATGTTTCAAAAGCTCAGTTTTTACAGCAACATGAGACTTTTTTTTGTCAAAACTGAGTCTGAGTGACAGGAAAGGCGAAGGGTTCACTTACATTGGAAGTAGAAAAGTTGCTGGGACATAACCGTCTGTGAAACAAGAGAGAAAAAGTGATCACTCATTATTTTCATAATAATACATCACATTTCAGTATATATGGTACTATAGACACTTTTTAAGTCAAAGTATATGCGTAAATGGAGAAAGCTCAGCCAATAAAATGGCAGCATTTTTTGGGGGGGATGATTAAAACTAAATTCCTTTGAATCTCAAAATATTAAATCTAGGAAGGACCCTAGCTTTCCCCAACTGTAGGTGGGATAGGCTCCAGCAACCCTGTGACCCTTGAGGGGATTAAGTAGATTTGTAAAATGGATGGATAAGTTGTTTACATGAGGATGCCCGGTTGAATCTGAAGTATAATAGATAGAAGAGTAGTTCGAGATGATAAGAAAGGGAATATTACCCAATCAATATATTAGCTTTAAATGTAAAACATGCTGACTCTTGAAACAGATGGACTCCAGCAGCAAAGATCATTTAGATCAGTGTTTTTTAACCTTTTTTGAGTCAAGCAAGGTGTAGTTTTACCTTGATAAAAATCACAGGGCACACCAGCAACCGAAAATGTAAAAAACGACAAACTTTTCTTATTAAAGTGTTTTGAAAAATAATCAGATAAACATTGTGAAATATGTCTTTATGGCCTTTTGTATTTACTTGGTGGGAAACGGTGCCTGTTTGGATTACCACAAAGCTGATGTCCTGGCAATAGTCATTGTTTTAAGACTGGTTAGGTGAAATTGAATAATTTCCCGCAGCATACTGGTTGAAACACTATAGTTTGAGAATATATAGATGGAGTAAATATCTGTCTGTCAAGCTGGTTTGAACTTTTTCCCAATTTCCAAAAAGGTTTAGAAGTTTGAGAAGTGTGCTGTAAATGGTACAAAGCATAGATGCTTTTCTACTTTCATTAAGATGCAAAACTCCCACAGTTACAACAAGTCCCATCCATCCATGCCCACATGCTCGTACCACTGACTGTATATAGAGAAGTGGACAAATGTTCCATAGAGGAACTACAAGAAGCCAAAATCCCTTCTATAAATCATTCTATTTATCAGAATAACCTTTCTTGCTCAGGCACATTTTTTAAACATCTCCTTGCTGATTTTTTTTTTTTTTCATTATTTATTTTTTATTTTTTAATCGCAAGTTGTTCAAGTTATAACCTGACCAATCAGATGCCTCAATAAAAGCATGTGGTGCCCGCTAGCCCCACCTTGAACGCTTGATTGACAGATTTTCCCGAGCCTGGGTTCAGTGGAAGGGGTGGATGTCCAACAAACTCACTCCTGATTGGTCACCGCAGTTGCCATAGAAACAATGACTCAGACCGACTTGGACCAATCACTGTCCTCTGGGTCCAACACGGCGACTAAATTTGCTTCATTTCGCTGGAGCCAGAGGTAAGGAATTTTTTATGGGTGATGTAACACCCGCTCTGTCCAGTTCTCTATATACAGTCATACACTGATGGCAGCAGATGATAGTTAGATCATTTGCTCAACACATGAGCAAGCAGAGCAGAAACAGAGCCTGTGACTTCCCAATCAAAAGTCCGTTACCTCTGTTGTCCCCAACAACTAAGCACCTTCATTTACTGCTGGCCAGGACAACTGCACTTCCAGCCTCTGAAAGCTCCTTCCAGCAGGATGATACAGTTCATTTTTTTCATCATGAGCATGAAATTAAATGTAAGTCACCACATCCGTTTTTTGCACCCCCTGAAATTTGTAACGGATGGATGTAACACGTACAACAAAACTAAATGTGTCAGGACATGTCACGTCCTTCTTCAATGCAGCGTATTTGGTCAGTTTCACTTCTATTTTCTGAAACCAGTCATCTAAACAGAACAATTCCAACACATGCTGTTGAGTAAAACAACTTAGAAGCAGAGAGGGATCCATATTTTTTACGTACATTTTCCGAACTTGTTCCGACAGAAATACTTTTTACTGTTGGTGCTGTCAATGACGTCCAGGATTTCCCCCTGAGTCACGAGCAGCTCTTTGGCTCCTGGTTTCTTGATGATGCAGTTTGGATCCACCATCATGATGTGCTGAACTTGAAGAGGCCCTTCAAACTAGGAATCACAATCACTGTGGTTAGTTGTGTTTTTATGACAAGATTCAATCATGGGGACCTTTTTGTTTTGCATTTTTTTATACATAAAAAATTCAAATCTGGTTTTATAAAGACAACTCTGCTTCCAACTTTCTTACAAAAAAAGTACAAACCGTCTGGTCTGCAGATAAATCAAACTTTTGTATTGATTTGACAGAATCTTGATGGTTTACCTTAAACTTTTTCCTGATCTCTTTTTCCACTTTTGGATCTATGCTGAAAACAAACATAGTTGTAAATATTTACTGTACAAACACATTGATTTGAAAAAAAATATGCAGAGAGAGATTTGATCAAATATTGTATAGATTTAAATAAAATATTGTTAATAATAATAATAATAACACATTCTGATGTTAGATGTTCTTCATAAATTCAAATTTTCATTCCAATATATCAGATTTCTTTATAAACTCAAAAAATGAATGAATGACTTAAAAAAATCATTTATTCTTAGCAATTAGGTAAAAATACCTAAAATATCATCTTACATAATCAATAATAAGTTGATCGCTCAAAAGGGAGTGGGAGGAAGCAAATTTATATAGTCCCACCCTGGTTCGACCATACCATTTTCTTTACGTGAATTATCAACATGTGGTTCAGGACATCATATCAAATATTTATACCCTACAATCATAGATTCAGGTTATTAAGCATCTTTAAGCTCAGTAATGTAATTAAATTTTAAACATCCATAGACAAGTCATTTATATTAATCAGTACCAAAAATCTAAATATACTCAGACGTTTATCATTAGGAAAAAAATCCTCCTCATTAATCAATACCAAAAATCCAAGCATATTCAGACCATCATCACCAGAAAAAATCCCCCACATCAACCAGCACTAAAAATCCAAAGCATACCGAGGTGATTAATAATCATCTGAATATATTCTAGCCTCCCGGCACCAATCAATGCCAGAGATCCTCCTGACGACGACGATCCTGATCAATACACTTTCCCCGATGATAATCATTAATTATCATCAGAAAGAAAGAACATCTAGATTAGTCAATGCAAAAAAAATAAATAAATAAATATACAATCGTTAAAAACGTCGATTTGTGCAGATAGTTTTCATAAAAGAAGATCAGTAATAAATCACAGCTGATTTAAAGCTAGATGCCTCATTTTTACTTGAAAATGACCTAAAAAGAAATGATAATCATCAATAAAAAAATAAAATGAGTAAAAATGTTTAACTATCTGTATCACAGATCTATTTCAGGGGAAAAGCTTGTTGACTCAACCCATGTGTGAAATATGGAGACGACAGCTTCATGTTAGGGGTCTTTGCTGCAAGAAGTTGTGCATTTTCAGTGGTCACAAAGAGAAAAAAATATGTACATGCACTAAACTTACGCCGAAAAGTAAAGCTTGAAACAACTGCCTTTATTTCCACAACAAAGCTTTTACTAAATGCACTGAAAAGAGGGCAATGGGAAGAAAAACCAAAACCTCTTTTGTTTGGAGCTGAGGAGAACCATGTCAGTGATCTCATCCCAAACTTGGATTAGATTTGACTTCAGTTTAACATTGTGTATTGCTAAACAGGTCATTTTTGTTCTGTTTTAAGATGTACCTTATTTCAAGTGGTGGTGGTGGTAGTGGTGGTGGCGGGAACTCGTCGGGCAACGGCTGAACGTCATCGTAATCATCTGCAGATCAAACAGAGAGAAATCTGAGACTAAAATGAGTCATAACAAGTAACAAGCAGCGATAACAAAAATGTAATCAAAACGTTTTATTTTAAAACTAGATTTGGGGCTTTCAACAGATGCAAAAGATTTAGTAGAGTGCAAATGTAAATAAAGACAATTATATCTTCAATAGACATAGATAACATCCTTTTTTTGTTTTGGTAGAAATCGTTAAAAAAGTAGAGATACATTTAATACTGGTAACTATGCTTATCTAAAATACTTGGTATGACTTGTTTAGTCCTAAGTTGCCAAAAATGCTCTTTGCTTTTACTTCGTCACTCACCATCATCTTGATTTTGGCTGCAGATGAGAAGAAACAAAATAAAATGTTAGTATGAGCCATTTAAAGGTAGCAGGTAATTCTTGATTCATGGGATGAAATAGCTTGACTTCACCTTTCTGGGTCTGGGGGTGGTGGAGGTAAACCAAACGGATCAGCTTTTTTCAAGTCGCTGTCCACACATGTGTTGCTAATGTATCCATCTGTAAGACATTTTTTTAAAAGAGTCAAAACGGTTTACTGTAGCTCTTGTGTGTATGTTAGCGCACAATGAAAAGCATTTGTCATAATATTGGGTACATAGTAGGGGTTTATTGGCAAGACTCTGGTAATACGATATGTTTTACGATACATATGTCATGGCACAATACGTATCCCGATATATCCCAAGACAGAGCCAGACAATATTCACAATTTTTAAAGTTATGACTTAATAATTATCTGAGTATTGATATATTTTTCACAAAGTAAAATTGTAAAATACATGTTAATTAATGATCAGAACATGAACAAGTTCCCTTTACTAAAGCAAATTCATTGTGCTTTTATTTTGGTAATTTAATAAACATTTAAGTGAAAAATAATTATAGGACTGAATTATGTTTCCTTTTAAATAATAAATATCACCTATTTTAAATCGATTCAAGTATCGCCAAATAAAATACCACGATATTTCACTGAATCGATTTTTTTACACCCCTTGTAAATACTGGAGAAAGAAGAACTAATTAGAGAAATAAAGTGAAACTACATTTTACAAATGTTGTTGTGCATTTTTTTTTTAATGTGAACAACGTTTAAACCAAAAATCTTTTTTTTTTAGAAGTAAGTAATGGGTTATGTATTTTCAATAGTTTTGCATGTCATTCCTTCAATAGATGCAGCATTTGCTTTGAAGAAAAACCGAGATCAGAAGACGCTGCTGCACTGTACCTCTAAAGTCTACGACAGGATACGGAGAGAGAGGAGGTGTGGTTTTTATGAGGAAGTCCGGATTGAAAAAGAAGTGTGTTTGAGCTTTCAGACTAGGTGTGACAGAGAAGATCAAGGTGGAGGTGGAACTTTCCTACTCCTCATTGTTTACTTTAGTGATAGAAATGAGATTAGCTGGGAATCTTTGTAGATCAAGATGTTTGCAGATGTGATATGTAGTGAGAACAGGAAGCAGGTGAAGGAACATTTAAAGAGGGACACTTTATAAAAGGAGATAAATGAAGGTCAGCTGCAGTAAGAAAGAGTATGTGTGTAGATGAGAGGGACTCAAATGGAAGAGTTTTGGTGTTTTTAACATGTTTTTGTAAAATGTTTTACTCATAATGTACCACATACAGGATATAAATAAAATTAAGCTTAAAATTGCATTTCTGAGTATTTTTTAATTCCAATCATTATGAATCAAGAGCAGATGCTGTTTTAAAAACTTGTAGGTGTGACGTAGAAGTTACTGCGGCAAGCTACAAGCTCCCTACTTCACCCCGTTCTGATGCATCCACTTCTATACACACATAAGTCTTTGTTTTTTCTCGTACGATCTGGCATCTGGCTGGAGATCTCAAATATTGCTCGTCATTTTTGTTGGACCGGTAATGCTAGGTTGGGGTTGTGAGGAGCTGTAAGCTAGCAGGAGAGAGTGTGAACAAAGGAATCGTGGAAAGTAGGGGCAGACTGTCTCCACGCCACAACTGAGAGGCAATTTTTAATGATCTCCTTCTGCTCTGCAGAAACTATAACCTAGAAAACTACACAGGTTTTTTTATTTTGGCTAAAAACAGGATAATCGTGATTAAGTGATGCGGATCAGGAATTAACTAGATTAGGTTGAATTAGAGACTTGTACCAGGAAGCAGATTGAAATGGTTTGGAGATGTTGGTAAAAAGATTGGTAAGGTTGGAGATACCAAGAAAGAGGACGGGAGAAAGACCAAAGAGGAGGTTTACGGATGTAGAGAAGGAGGATTGAGGAAGATGCAAAGGAGAGAGTTAGATGGAGGAGAGGGATTAGCTGAGATGACCAAAAGTCAAAGAAGTAAAAGCTGTCGCACCATGAACCAATTTTAAGCATTTGTCTGTGTAGAAGCAAAAGTTAATTTGCTCTGCTTTGTGGTTTTTGTGTTTGTCTTTTGTTCTTTTCCATTAACAGACTTGTCACCTAGAATGATCTGAGCTGCGGCAGCAGCTGAGAGAGTCAACGGATATCAGCATCTGCTGCATCAATTGTAAAGTCTTTCAGGTTTTTGATCTGACGACAAACACGATCTTTAGAGAATATGAGAAAATGTGCCCATATAGCTTCTAAGGTTTGCATGAAACATTAATATATATTGTTTTTAGTGTACAGTATAATTAATAGTCAAAATAACAAGTAATAAACTCAAATATTACAACTGATATATTCTATTACTTAGAAAATTGACTTGAGCGTTGTTATTATAGCAGCAAAAATCTAAAATATTTAATTCAATTTCTTTAGGTTTCTAAGTTAGCAACAAGGTTCATTTTAGTGTATTTTTGAAGCAGTTTTTAACCATTTTTTAAAGGAGATTTGTGATTTAATTTCTTTATTTAATTGTTTTTGCTTGAATTGAAACATGTTTTTGTTCTGAATTTTGGCAAAGAGAAAATCTCACATCTTTTTAAACTGTAAGTATTTTGTCTTTTTTTTATTATTTGTAAATTATGAGGCAGAAAATTCTGGTGTCTTTCAGTTTTTTTTTAATTTACAGAAAATTTGATTGGATTTATCTCAGTAATTACTGCCTGATATAATTCTTATTGCATTTTTTTTTTTTTTGAAGAATGAAAATTAAGGTATGAAAATTTTGAAAACTCACAGCTTCCGTTCATGGTGCGAGCAAGGCATTTGCCGGCAGGGTTGTTGGGCGCTCGAATTATCTCCAGAATGTCTCCCTGCCGAACGCTGAGGTCCAGTTTTGATCCTCCGCTCCAGTCATGCCGAGCTCTGGTTGAACGTAGTACTTCAATCTCGCCTTGCAGCTGTAAACAGACCCAACAGTGTGGAGGCTTATTTAAGTAAATCCTATCATGCATGGGCAATACTTTGTCATGCAAATTGCTGCAACTGGTCTAATATTTGGGTGGAGGTATAAGGGATTACACATTATGCTTGGCTGAACTGATATTTTGCATTTTACCTGGAAGTTTCTCCTTAACTCGATCATTTTCATGTGATGCCCCAGCGGCGGTTTTCTCTCCTGCTCCTGATGCCTGAAGTTTTGTTTCTTTTTGTCCTCGGCGATCCAGCTGTTTGTGTCCATCTCCCTTCAAAGGAGTGAAAGCGTTCATGAAGCTCTCTAACTCTTAAACCAGTGGTTTAAGCTCAAAATATAACTTCTGGGTTGTGCAAAAGCTAACATTTCCCAACATGATCAATTGTATGGTAAAAACTTTACTGATACTTACTCATCGATGAACTCATACACATCCTCTTCCTGCAACAAACAAACAAACAAAAAACACTTGATCTGAGCTTGATCGGATGTTAAATTATTACATAAATTCTTGTACATTTGACTGATGCTTAGCTGCCTGTATTTTATATCTGTATATTTACCTCATCCGCACACTGTAAACTGGTGTCACTGTCTGGAAAGTCACAAAACAAATGTGAAAATTAGAAGAAGACATAAAAAAACCTACATTTTTATAAATTATTTTTTCAACTTTTTTTGTTTTACCGTTTTTATCAAAGCTGCCAATGTCATCGTAGGGGTCCTTTTCCTCCTCAATGTCTCTGAAATCAACATGGTTGAGAAAAGCTGTTTTTTCTTAACGCTTAAACACTTGAGCTTCAGAGTTTATGTTCTTTGATTTACTGTAACTTTTTAACCGTTAATTCGATCAATGTAATTCCAGCAGATTCTGAAGGAGAAAAGCGGCTGAATTAAGAATCTGCGGGGATTACACATAAACTGTAGATAAGAAAAACATATAAAATAATAAATTATTTTTACAGTCAATGGGATTACATTGATCACATTAATGGTTGACAGTGTGTTGAAGATTTTGTGTTTAATCGTCGCCGGCAATGCCTCAGGTGTTAAAGGGTTAAAAAATAGCAGCAAAGAATGTAAAATATACACAAAATACTGAGAAGATTATTGTGTGAATGCTTAGTAAGCATTCACACAATAGTGACTCTCCTGCTCCTTTCCGTATGTTTTTCGGCGCGTGAAAACTCAATCACACTTTCGGTGAATTCAGCAATCTTGGTATCAAAACGTTCAGCTTGTTCAGAACATTATTGCTTCTATTTTTGATTTTTATAAACTTTATAGTTTTTGAAATACTGAGCAAAAATGCCCCATAGGAAATGAATGAGAAAGTCTTCAGATTTAAAAATCTTAAGTAACAAGCCTTTAAATATATTCATGGGCTTGTTTTTGTCGTTTTTAATAGCAATTTAAAAAAAAATTGGAGTTTAGCTAATATTTTAAAAACATGCTAATATTTCTGGCTAATTTGTTATCTATTGAAGTATTTTTGGGCTAAATTAGAGTTTAGCCTCTATTTTTGCAGCAGGTTAATTTTTCTGGCTAATTTAGTTTACTGAGGAATTTAAGGCTATTTTCGAGTTTAGCTCGTATATAAGCAACGAGCTAGCTTTTTTGTCTAATTTGGCATCTACTGAGGTTATTTGGGGCTAATTTGAAGTTTAACTCATATTTTAGCAACGCACTAAATATTTTTGTAAAATGTAATAGGGATTTTTAAGCAATTTTACTACAAGTTTCTCAGAAATTTAGGTCATCTTCAGCATCCTTTCATAGTTCTTTAACAAAATTTCCTGTGTTTTTTTGCAAATTTACCATTTTGCAAAAGGCTTTTGCATTTTCAGCAAATCCCTGCAGCAAATAAAGTAAATTGCGTCCCTTTTTTTAGCACAAAGCTTCAGCATCTTCAACGACTACATTCCGCATAAAGCATTCACACTAGCTTTATCGCCGGAAATGCGACTTTTCAAGTTTGAAATAGTATCTCTATTTTCCTTTTTCTCGATAATACATATATGGACATATAGTCATTTGAAAGACTCACTAAGAATTGCGAACCAAAACCATCAGCGACCATCTATTTAAGACTGCTCTATATATAGTTATTTTTGTATGCAGCTTCGGACACATTTAAAGATGTGAAACTTCTCTGATGCTCACATGGAGGCGACCTGGCAGGGAAGCCTTGTGGGCTTGCAGGATCTTTGCGGAGGCAGAGGAGGAATGGCAACGGATGGCAGGGATGTCTTTCTTTCTGGGGCTAAACCATAAAAAGATGACAAATATTAAAAAAGAATACTTTTTAAAAAGAATAAAATACTATATTTTTAAGGGCAAAAAAATACTTAAAAATAGCAATGACTGCTAAATCTGGAGCAGCTACATTTGAACATTTCTAGTTTTGTCACATCAATAGAAATATCTAATGTTTGCTTTACTTCATCAAAATAAAAAGTAAAAGCAAAGAAAGCTTGGCCCATTGCAGTAATAATTGGAGTTACCGTCATTCCTCTTTGGCAGTGGGATGGCAGGTACTCGTTTAAACCTCAGATAGGGCTCCAGGTTGACAAATGGAGGTCGTTTGGGTTTTAAAGGCATAGCCCCCTCCACCGGTAGAGGCCTCCTGAGTGGGGTCACCTCCCCTAAACTCCTCTGTCGAGATGGAAGAGGTGTTGCGTTGGGGGAAACTCCAGGACCTTGAGGCAGACTTGCAGTCAGACCTAACGGCATTGGGGCGAAGTTAGGTCCCTGGTGCCTCAGCATCAAGTTCTGCAGCATCTCCCCCGTCTGCTTGATCTTGTTGGGTTCTGCTGGCTGAAGGTACGGTCTGATTGGAGAAACTGGAGGATTTCGAGGTATGGAACCTGGTCTTTGAGGAATAGAGGCTGCCATGAAGTCTGGCTTGGGGTACCTCACCGGGCCAGGGCTTGTTGAAGGAGGATGACCTGCAAGTGGTAGTTTGAGGGCCAGTTCGAGCTCTTTCAACGGTAGGATGGCTCTTCCAATCGCAGGTCGTGGGGATTTCGGTGATCCGCTGTCCCGGCTGCTGGTGTCCGAGGTGCTGAACTTTGCCCTCAGAGCCTTCACGTCGACAGCTTCCCCCTGAAAAACAGCAGAGGACCTTCAACTCCACTGCAGCTGCTTTGATTCTCTAACAGGAAGTCAGCAGCACAGCACTGAGCAAGGCATGCCTTCCACACTGCAGCACAAAAACTCCCACACCATCTTCTACAAAGTGAGAACGCACCACGCCGCAGCGCCGTTTCCTGGTTGATCTTTTTGCAGAACGCAATGGTTGTCATCACTCAAAACATCAAATACAAAACAAATCAGATTTCTCCCTTTAACCCTTTAACACCAGTGATGCTTAAACACAAAATTTTTAGCATACTGAAGCTTTTCAACCTTTAACACGATCAATGCCATTCTTGCAGATTCTCTCGCCGCTTTTCTCCTTCAGAATCTGCAAGAATGACATTGAACGTGTTAACAATTAAAAAATGACAGTAAATCAAAGAACATAAACACTGGAGCTGAAGTAAAGTACATTTATTTTTGCTCAAAGGGCAAAAATATAATGGTAATCCTGGTTCGTAGGCCAAATACAATATACAATATCATTTTTTACATTTCATGAAATAAAATCAGAAAATAAAGAATATGGTTTAAATAATTAATTTGATTCTGTATTTATCAAGGTAACACACATTAGTAAGAACAACATTTTTCTTTGAAACCTCTAAATTTAACAGCAAGGCCTCACTGCCCATTTTTAGTTGAAAAACAAGCTAAAACAAAGAAATTTTCTTCCAATAAAAACAGCAAACTGGGATCTTAATGAGAGACGTGGAGCTGGTCTTTTAACTTTATCAGCGACTCAATGTTGGCCTACAGCTTACTCACTATTAGTTTTGGAACACCATACGGTTTAGTAGTGTTTATTAACTAAACACTCCACAGCTTTCGGAGCCAGGACTCGGTGGGTCAAAAGATGACCTTTAGTGGGGCAAATTTGGCCCTTTGGGCACCCATGGTCTCAGAGGAAGCTCAGAGGGGAATGAGCTTTTTCAGTTTGTGCACCGAAGCTGTGGAACACGCTACCACTGAGTATTTTGGCAGTCAATTTTTAAAAAGTTTCTTAAAACCCACTTTTATCAGCAGGTATTTGACACAACATGAGACTCTGCTCTGCTGGTGTGGTTTACTGTTTTAGCTCTGCTTTTATCTTGTGTTTTTATGCTTTAATGTCACTTATTTATACTTTTTATCTGTAAATCTACTTTTTATCTATTATTCTTTTCAATATTTTAGTTGTTGTTTTTTGAACTTTTAATGACAAAGGTCATTTTAAGGCGCTATATAAATTAATTAAACTTAAACTTTATGCAAAAGCGCTAACTGCTACACCTCCAAACAGCCCGATGAGACAATCATGTTCATAAATACTTGAAGTTAGTCACTTGACATGACACCACACTGCTTCAGCACACAAAAAAAGCTAAAGTGACCAAAGTTTAG
>NC_050515.1:12573367-12579537 GCF_002922805.2 Oryzias melastigma | reverse complement strand
TTTGGCATCCATTTTTAAAAAGCTCCTTAAAACCCACTTTTATCGACAGGCATTTGACACATCATGAGACTCTGCTCTGCTGGTGTGTTTTACTGTTTTATTGTTTTAGCTCTGCTTTTATCTTGTGTTTTTATGCTTTAATATCACTTATTTATACTTTTATCTGTAATTCTACTTTTTATCTATTATTCTTTTCAATATTTTAGTTTTTTTTTTTTTTAACTTAATTAAACTTAAACTTAAACTTAAGGCAAAAGCGCTAACTGCTACACCTCCAAACAGCCCGATGAGACAATCATGCTCTTAAATACTCGAAGTTAGTCACTTGACATGACACCACACTGCTTCACCACACACAAAAAAGGCTAAAGTGACCAAAGTTTATTAGGTTAAAGCAACTCAACCACTAAATCACAGAGTCAAGTTTGGAAGGTCTCTCTTTTAAATGTTTTTCACCTAATGGTGTTCTAAATAGATTTTTGGTTGATCTTTTCTTTATATTTGATTTTTTTTCAGCTTAAGCGTCATGAGTACATTTTTAATCAGGTGGACGCTTTTGACCTCGTCAGGAAACCAGACATCGGTGGGGTGACATTCAGAGAGGGAAACCCCTTTCTGTCCCCAAACAGCTGCAAAAAGAAAACTTTAGTCCAACCTAAAAAAGTGATTAACAGTCATCTGAGCCTGACCTGAAGGATTATTTAGCAAAAACTACAAATGTTTGAGTTTGCCTTACAGCTTGAATGCTACCAAAAGTTTAATAAACTTATGTAAAACTAAGAACGGAAAGTTGTGCCTATAAAAGTTATGTTTCTCCCTTAAAAGCGATTTATTGTATCTCCTTTTGAAGAAGAACAGGGCTAACAGCTGAGGGTGACAACATAAGTTTTGTGACGTCATGACTGGTAAAATTCAAAAATGTCTAAAGATCTCAAGAACATTTTGCAAGACTTTGTAAGTTTTGGTCATTGTTTCCTGTCACTTTCCTTTTAAATCAGTCAGTAAGTGTGGTAGTTGCCACATTTCTGTTCTTGCAGTAGCACAGTACTGCCGTTTGTTTTGTAATACAGAGGCGTTTAAAAAAATAAAAATTGCAGAAGATGATGAGGCTCTTCTGGTGTTCAGACCGCTTCTGCTGAGTCAGGAAACCGTTTCTTCGACTTTAAAATGATTATGTCATCATTATCAGCCACTTCTCCTTTACTTCTTTATTTTTTTGTTCACATATTGTGTTAATCTTCTAGAAAAAGTTAACATATCTGTTTTCATTTCTGCAATTTACTAGTTTACATCCTTTCTCCAACATTTTCATTCAGACTTTTCTCTCTTTTATTGTCTTTTTCCTCCAGTTAGTGTTCAATTTCTTTCTTTTAAGTTTTACAATACTGTATATTTCCATTGTCTTGTGTCATTTCAGATGTCAGGGGATGATCACTCACACAGAGAACTGTTGACGTGTTTTCTGAGGAGGAACTTGTCATTTAAAGCAACACCACCTCAACACAGCTCAGTCAGTCTCATGAGGTCTTAAATAAGGTAGAGGTAACAGTTGAATGGCTTATTTGTTGAATCACATTTACTTTTTACACATTTTCACAACTTACTTCCTATTTTTGGTAAAAAAAAATAAAAAGTGAGTAAAAGTTGCTTTATTTACCATTTCATTTAATTTATTCAGCAAAACTAATAGAAGTGTAGATTTGTGTAGCAAACATTTCAATTACCAAATATGAAAACCAAGCTAGTATAGTTTATTGTAAAGTATATTTTAAAAAAATAACTTAAGTGATGTCTTTGACATGTGTAGTTTGGTGTCAAAACCGAATTTAAATAAATGCAAAAAGATAATTATAAGTTTCAAAGACATTTGTTGTTATATAAAGCTCTTTACAGAACCTGTTCTGTCCTATTTATCTAGATGGAATTTATTCACAGATAGTCACAAAAATAATTTTACATGGTAAAATGAATGCTTTCTCTTTTACTTCAAAAGCATTTTTAGAGTTAAACTGTTCTCCTCCTCAGCTTGCTATTTGTAACATGTAGGTCTTCATGACAGAGGATGCTTCAAACTCATTTCCTGTTTTTTTTTTTTTGTTGTTGCTTTGAACTCTCCTAATTTTAGGACATCACCTCACTGATTTGAAATCACCTCCCGACTGCAACAGCAAATGCATGAACTTTTTCTATAATTACAATGATGTTGCGATACTTTCAGTCAAATACTTTCTGGGCTTCACTCGCCCTAATTTCCATACTTGCTCATGAATAACTTTATGACAGTCTATTTATACTGTTAACGTGTAAAAGGAAGCATTTGAAGAACTCTGCGTGTATCGTCAGATCAGAAAGTCGAACGGGACCAAGAGCAGGAAGTGTTAGCAACCACACGTTTACCTCAGGTAGCATCCTGCACCGGTTGCCATGGAAGCACTCTGCACTAAAACCCAGCAAGCTCTGCTTTCTTTTGAAAAGTTTTTTTTTTTTTTTCTTAAAACACAGAACAAAAGTAGCATTTAAGAAAAAAAATATTCACACCACAATGAGTGCACGTCATCGCACAAGCTCCAATGTCATTACATAAAGCAAACGGCAGTGTGTGCGTGCACACACGTGTGTGTGTGTGTGTGAGTCTCGTCTCCTTGATACATTAACTTAGGCAAAGCCACAGTGCAGGTGTGCAAAACCCTAACAGAAATTCAGGACTGTTTACTGTAGAAAGACTAAATGGGAACACAGACAAAACATCTTTCTCAGGAGTCATTTCTAAGTTCTGATTAAAACTGACGGCTCTGTCTACAACATAAATCTTTAACAAGAATAACATTTTATGGTTCTTGTTAGTCCTTTATTTCGAGCAATACATAGAAAATTATTTAAAAAAAACAACAAAAGAAAACAACAAAGAAACATGTTTATATAAATTATGAATAAAAATAAATTACGTCAATATGTTATTCAAAACGGAAGAAGTTTTAACTTTTTTAATCCAATTACTAACAATATATCTTAAGTTTATGCAGTATAATCTATACCAAATTAATTCTTTTTAATATTTGAGAGCCCTTTTTCACAATTTGCGTCATTTATTTAATCTAACAAGCTACTTTTAGAGATGTAAAGATCTTGATGCAAGAAATAACCGAGTTGAGAAGAAAAATTTGCAGTTTTTGATGACATGAATGAATGATTGGTAAGTTGTATTTAATTGATTTAATTAAACAACCAAGTATCAACTCACTCTATACTGTTCAGACGAATAATCAGAAAAAAGATAAGAGTAATTTGAGTCTATTTAAAGACACAAATCGAAGAGAAAAAGCCATCCATCTCTGAAAAGTCTGTGAATGTTTAACCATTAAAGTCTGAGTAATAAAACTCTCTTTCATCCGCTGCTGGACGGTTGTTATCCAGCTCACACTTCCCCTTTTTTTAGACTATGAAGGAATTCTATTTATTTTTTAACTATTTCTGTTCCAATTACACATCAGAAAAATTGAACCAAAGTGAATGAAAACAATCTGTTCAACAACAAAAAAAAAGTGTTCTTGAAAACATAGGAGGTCAAGGGGAAGTGGTCAGAGTGACAGACAAACCCAAGAAAAGAGTGAAGAGTGAGGAAAAAGAGCAAACTGTAAGAACAAGAAGAAAGCCGTTTGAATTCCCTCACCATGTTTGTCTTTAGTGATGATTTATCGGAGGAAAAGCTGCTCCATATCAGGAAAATCCTGAGTATCCAGGCTGAACGCGGCCGTTAGCACAGCCACATGACCTGTGTCGGTAACCCTACTGAAAGGAGGAAATGCTCTGAAATTCACATTTGGTAAGAAGGGGGCTGTCAAAAGGAGCACGAGCCTGACACCACTGACATGATGACACTCGGTGGCATCTGCCTGAAAGGTTTTTTTTTTTTGTCACCACAGTACATGTGATAAAATGCAAATCTTGTTGAGACAACACGTGTATGACAGCGTGAAAACTACTGACAAATCCTGGACAAAAGCACAGAGCAGAACGGGAAACAGTTTGGAGTTTTCATTCAAGTAAACAAATAAACCGCATGAGAAACCATCCAATATAAAAAATAAATAAATAAATCCCATCGTAAATGAACCTCCACATTAGGATGCAAGGACATATAACAGTTGGAAAAAAGCCAAAACTGTAATTATTACACTTTTTTTAATTGTAAATCAATCAATTTTGTGCAATTAATTGTGTGACCTATAATTAATTCATCTAATTATTCTATTTTTAATCACAATTTATTATAACTGCTGTGAAAAACTTAAATTTGAGATATTTTTATTCAAATGTGGGATACTGTGGTACAGGAAAATACAATTTAAAAGTATTTTTTACTTTGACAAACTTCCAAAATTTACTTTCACACCACCAAGAAGGATTTTTTTCCAATCTCGAACAAGTAAGAAAACAAAACAACAGATCAAAAATATTAACAGATCTAGCATAAAATAGTAAGCTAAAACAGATGTCGTGTTGCCTTCCTTTGGAACGAATAATTCATAAAACCGAACAACACCTATTTGAGGAAATTTGGGGACAATCTATCACTTAAAATCTAGACCTAACAGCCAATCTAAGTGATTTTTTATTTCATTTGCTTGGAATTTTGCAACTTCAGTTTAAAAGCTTTTTGTTAACGATTGACAGTATCAAATAAGAGAAACAACATTCATACTTTTGCTTTTTGTGTGTATGTAGATGCATGTTTTGAGCAAAATGTCTGACGATATAGCCTCTTATTATTACAAGGAAAATGTACCTAGTAGTATTGAAGTTGTTGTGTTGCCATGACTCCTTTAATAAAAAAAAAAAGTTCAAAAATATTGGAGACAAATTTCTTATCCAATCCCATAATACATGTACTGATATAGGCTGTTATTCCAAGGTGTATCACAACAGCAAAGATCAGTGAATTTATAGTTTTCTTTAACCTGTTTGGGGAGTTTGATCATTTTGAAGCAGAAGAGCAAATTATAGAAGGAGGAAATGAGACAGGAGGAGGAGGTGACACCGGAGGAATTGAACAACTTCGACTTTGTTTCTGTCACCATGACAACCCAAAGCATTGCGCTTTAAATAGTCTGCTTTTTGTGACAAACGATTTAAAAATATAACATGATTGAAGTTCTGATAAATGATTTATTCTTATCATATAATGTGACCAGGATAATGCTTTTCAAATTGTGGATTATAAGATATAAACGGACTTCATGGAAGCAACCATCTGATGCAAAAAAAAGAGATTTAAAAAGCATACAGTGCTAGAATGTCTGTTATTAATTCATTAATTATGATTAATTTGACCTTTAATTATGGGAATGCTATTTTTAGTCAAAATAAAATAAAAAAATCTGTCATTAGGAAAGCATGGAGTAAGCCTGCACTCATATCCCATCATCTCTTCTTTGCACTCTCTTATAGCGCCTCAAACTCCCAATTCTACATTAATGGTGCAACAAAAATGGCGAGCAATATTGAAGCTATCCAGATAATCGGATTTGAGCCAGATGGAAGCTCAGAGGAGGAAAATAGACGTACATGGATCTATTTGCCTCCAAGTGGATGCATTGGAACAGAGTAAAGGTGTTCTGACAATTGTAGCTCTTACATCACTTCAACAAGCTTTTACAAACAGCATTTTTTCATCTCTTCTTGATTTACCAGCATTTGAATAAAGAAATACTCAGAAACTCAATTTTAATCTTAATTTTCTTTATACATGTCATCCATTATCAAAAACACTAAAAACAAGACTTTATTGAAGTTGGTCTCTAAGCTGGTTTTTAATACCATCAAATGTATTTGTTTTTCTTTATTTTGGATTTTAGAATCAGAGAGCAAACATGAATAGTAGAATGTGGAGCAGTTTAGTAAGTGAAAAAATTGTTTTTTTTTTGTCTAAATGTATTCTGTGAACTTTAATTAAATGAGGACTTTGATCCTAAAATAAAGTAGAAATTAAGGAATAAAAGACAGATTCTGAAGGAAGCCTCATTTGAATCCAGATTACAACTTTCCAGTAATTTATGAAATATTGTCCTGCAATTAACTTGGAATTAAACTGTAATTGAAAAGTTTAGTCCTTCGTCTTTTTTAGAGTTTACAATAAAGAGTTGATATCGAGGGAGTTTGTTTTCTGAGCT
>NC_050515.1:12567769-12571830 GCF_002922805.2 Oryzias melastigma | reverse complement strand
TTTGTGCTCTGGTGCACAGAAATGGTGGAAGATGAAGGGCCCGCTCCAAACTGTTACCACTAAGGTTGGGAGCATTGTTCAAAATGTTTTAGCATCCTGAATCATTGAAAGTTCCTCTCACTGGAACTAAGGGGTCTGAAAAACAGGCCCACACCATCATTCCTCCTCCACCAATGCAGTCTGAAACGTCCCGTTCTCCTGCAACCTCCAAACCCAGACGGTCCATCAGATTTCCAGATAGAAAAGTGTGATTCCTCCATCCAGAGATGACGTCTCCACTGCTCTAGAGTCCAGTGACGGCATGCTTTACACCACTGCATCCACACTTTACATTGTACTTGTTGGTGTGTGGCTGGATGCAGCTGCTGCCATGGAAACCCATTCATAAAGCTCTCTGTGTACTGTACTCATGCTGATCTGAAGGTCATATGAAGGTTGCAGCTCTGCAGCCACTGACTGCAGAAAGTCTATGACCTCTGTAGACTTTCAGCATCCTGGCTGAGTTGTTCCCAAACTCTTCCATTTTGTGTGGAATATTTAGGACATTTCAAGACTGGATTTGTTGCTCAGGTGGCATCCTATGACAGTTCAACACTGAAATCACTGAGATCCTGAGAGCAAAGCATGCTTTCACTAATGTTTCCAAAAACAGTCTGCATGTCTGAGGGCTGATTTTATACACCTGAGGTGAAAACCAAACCGATTAGGACTCCTGATTCTGATCATTTGGATGGGTGAGCCGATACTTTTGGTCACATAGAGTATGTTTATGACTTATAAACATAGACACATCTTCAAGTCAAAAAGGCAAACATCCCAAAAGCAGCAAGACTCACACTCCTCTGAAACCCTTAGCTCTATTTCAAATAATCCTCTATGTGGACTCTAGGAGCAGTGAAGACGATTCTTTTGTTGTGGAATCAGGTTCATCTGATTTTTTACTTTTATTTTATTCATTTATTCATTTTAATCTATTTTACTCCTTTTACATGTTTAACTCCAGTGTCTTCCTCTGAGGGATCCTCCACATGAGTGATTGACCTTTCTCAGTGAACAGGGTCGCTGCAGTGGGATCCCCCGGGTCTGGCTCTTTGCTTGGATCTGGGGGGTCCTGTGGTAGCGTACTCTGTGAACTTGATTGGGGGTCACTGGTGTGGACAAGTCCCAAAAATATTGTTTCCTCAATGCAGTACAAGCCAGATTTCTAGATTTATGCTTTACATCCTTTTAGTATTTATTTATTCATGTATTTATTTATTTATTTTTTTTTTCTTTCATGGTGTGCCGATATGTCGATGTGTGTTTGTGCGTGTGTGTGGAAGGGTGGGGCTTGTGGGTATTATCTTTTGTTTTTAAAATGTTATTTTTTTTATTTTTTTTTTTTGTGTTAAGCACTTTGAGTGAAATTATTTTTTTTTTAAAGTGCTATACAAATAAAGTTTGATTTGATTTGATCTTCTCAGATTCCTCCTATGATGAGGATATGCCGGTACATGGAACAGTTTTTATGGAAGTTTTTTAGTTCCATCAGACTCTGAAATTTTTTCCCCCTGAATTTTTATTCTGAATTTTTTAAACCTATGATTTTTTTTCTGAATTTTTTTAACCTCTGAACTTTTATTCTGATTTTTTTAACCTCTAAGTTTTTATTCAGAATTTTTTAACCTCTAATTTTTTTTTCTGAATTTTTATTCTGAATTTTTTTTATTCCTTGCTTCTTAAACAGCAAAATTTTATCCTCCCAAAAATATTTTCTATCTTAAAAAATATGTGTTGGATTACGCAACCAACTGCACTATGTGATTACCTTTTAAAAGTACCAAAATCAAAACAAACACCCCCCACATCGGTATTTTGTCATTTATTGCCCCAGTCTATTTTCTAAAAGCATTTATTTACCTGAATTGAACAGTTTTGGGATTAAAAAAAAAGAAACAAACAAATAAGCCGAGAGTTGGAATTGAACCAGCAACCTCTTGGTTGCTAGAGCGGGAGTTTAACCGCTAGGCTATCTGAAAACCGGAAGTAGTTCACACAGCTCCATGGATACATTCCATGGATTACGCAACCAACTGTACTATGTGATTACCTTTTAAAAGTACCAAAATCAAAACAAACACCCCCCACATCGGTATTTTGTCATTTATTGCCCCAGTCTATTTTTTAAAAGCATTTATTTACCTGAATTGAACAGTTTTGGGATTAAAAAAAAGAAACAAACAAATAAGCCGAGAGTTGGAATTGAACCGGCAACCTCTTGATTGCTAGAGCGGGAGTTTAACCGCTAGGCTATCTGAAAACCGCAAGTAGTTCATACAGCTCCATGGATACATTCCATGGATTACGCAACCAACTGCACTATGTGATTACCTTTTAAAAGTACCAAAAGCAAAGAGCTTGAATTTACTTACAGAGTTAATGCAAGAGAAGCATCTAACTGTCTGTAGTGTTTTCAGATTGAACAAATAACACCTCAATTTGAGTAAATACTCGCACAATTTGTGCTGGAATCTGCTCAATCAGGTAACTGTGTAAACAGTGAACCGCCTCGTCACACCTCCCTCCTTCATCTGAGAGCAGATAAGTCATTAAAAAACAAAATACTTGCAGGATTTTTTGTTGCATTGTTGATATTTTTTATATTTATTACAGTGTTGCTTTTGTTTACTTTTTTCACTAGTGACTTTGATATTTTATTATTTATTTTTTTTATATGTTTGTGGTTCTGTTATAATTACATTTCTGTTAGGATTTTGCTTCTTTTTTATTTCACTGGTTTCTGTTAGCATATTATTAATATTAATGTTCTGTATTTGATAAATGCTCAAAGATTGCTTCAATTAGCTAATAAACATTTATTATTTGTTTAAAGTCTCAGTCATGTGTTTTATTATACATGTATAACAAAAAAAGTTATATTTCCAAAATTATTCTATAAAACAACATTTCAAGAAAATAGTATCTGTTTTGATTTTGGCGGTTCTAGCCCTGTAATTGTTTGGTATTGGATCGATACCCAAATTCTGAGCATCACCTAATCCTATTTTGGAGTAATGACCCCTAAAATATTCAGTAAAAACTGCAGATTATTCTTTTACTCCCGTGGATCCTCATGTTGAGTGTTCTGTTTGGTACCTGCTGTGGCTGTGTTGATGGCAGTTCAGGCTCTTTGTCCACATTCCCAATGAATGCTTCCTGGAATACAACAAATGATAATTTCAAAATCATGACCATCTTTTTAAGATGTTGGAAGAAAAAAATATTGTAATAAATTAGAACCTGAACTGGAGACACTAAAATGTGCTTTTCAATCCCAGAGGAAACATTCTGAAAACACAGAAGAACATAAAGATTTAAGAGCAATCAAACAAAAAGACAGGCTGTTATTATCAGGTGTTCTTCTGACTTGTGCTTTTGTAGGTTCATCTGAAGGCTTTGGGTCAACTTGCTGGCAAACTTCTTTAATGTCAAGAAGAACTGGATCTGCCTGGAATGCACAGATGAAGACTCAGCAAACAAACTCACATAAAAAAGAATCCCCCAAAAAAGACATAAATGTCATTTAAACCATATCCTGTTTTCATGTTTATGTTAATTATATATAATAAATATTTCCTATTTATTTATATTAGTTATTAAACATACAGTCAATGTAACATTTAAAAAGACAATTTATAATTATTTGACCATCCTTTTATTTAATAAATCCAATGTTTGTAGAACTCGAAATATATCTGTGTACTATTATGATTAAGTGCACTGTTAGGAATATGGCATCATCTTTCACTCTTTTTCTTTATTATTTTATTTCTAATCAATCTGTTTGAAATATATGTTTTGAACTTATTTATTGTCCTATTTCTTAGTGTTGTAAGTTTGAAATAAATCAATAACAAATCACATTACATCAAAGGACAAAAACATTGAGCACTTCTTCAACCAAATGTTTGCCACTGCTTTTAAAACGTTTAAAGATCTACATCAACTATTTTTTGTTCTATTTTAAAAGCGTCCCCAGGGGAATTTTAATTAAGATCAAGCTGTTTTTAGCCCAAATCAAA
>NC_050515.1:12557111-12567522 GCF_002922805.2 Oryzias melastigma | reverse complement strand
TAAAAAGACCAAATTTATTGGAGTGAATCTCTAAATATTTCTATATTTTTTGAAAACCATTTTTTTCCACAAATAGAAGTGGAGCATTTAAATTTGCTAAATATATTCCTTAATTTTAGATATTTCAAGACAAAAAAAAAATCCCAGTAAAAGCGTTTTTCATATTTCAGAAAAGGCATTGCACAGATTATCCACAGTTATTAGTAACTTATTGTCCAAGAAATCCATTAGAAAAAAGAAGTTCTGTAATTTTGCTTAAAACAACCACAGTACCTGCAGACTACATTGTTGCTCGTCAGTCCTTTGATTATGTTCTATTCTAAATTGTGTGTGCATTCATACCAGATTGGCTGTTTTGATGTAAAACAGAACATAAGAATCTTCATGATGGTATACGTAAGCCAGAGCTCTGGGGTCGGACGTGTCTTTCGTCAGTGAGCTGATCCTGCTTTTATCCTGGTCATGGAGAAGATACTGGATAACAGAAAAATAAAACGTTTTTGTAACATCTCTTTAATAAATGATCAACAACAAGGTTTTTAAAAACTTTTAGTGCTGCAGAGCTACTTATATATATTTATATAAATATATAAATGGGGAAAAAAAATCAAACAGAAAGAAAGGGCCATTGAGTTGACTCACCCCAGTTCTTTCCTCCACGATTTTCAAACCACTGGAGGAAATTTTCAGCCAAATCTTTTGTTTATGTTTCCCTTGTCTTCTTGCAACAGCCTCCAAGCCCTTTTCACACACATGTGCAAGCATGAATACACACACACAAACAAAAACATTTATCATACTTAAATATAACATGAACCAAAAAAAATAATTAAATATATATAAATATATGTTTAAATATGCATAGAATTAAATACGTCTGCCTGAGACATGACGAACACTAATCAAAGACGGAGCGCAGCAGCTAACAGAGAAGTTAGTTTTAGTTTTAGCAGCTAAAAGTGAAGTTTAAACTTGGGGTTTAAAAGTTTATGGATAAAATGCAGGTTTTCAAAATCATAAATTAAAAAAAATATGATGTAGGAGAGACCAACTGAACTGTTAGAACTCCTTTACTGAGAGTATCTTTAGGATGTCAGGAACAGCGAATTTATGTTAAATTAATAGTTTTTCAATTAGTTATGTAGCTTTTTTTTCAAAAAATGCACTTTACAACTGCTTTTCATGGCCTAGATCCAACAATCCAGGTCTATGTGGAATTATGCAAAAGCAAAATCAGTTTCTAAAATAAATAATATGAGCAATTTAAGCTCAAAACGTTTATTTTTGGACCCCCATCAATCAGTGAGACCGTGCTGTCTCCATTACAGCATGTGTGTGGTTCATTACTCTTTCCATCCTAAAGAGAGGAACTCTCACTGGATTATGCCAAGTCCCACACGGTCAAGTCCTAAGTTCAGTTATTTGCCTGCAGGAAGAGGGATGTCATATTTACAAAAGCCAATTTTCAAAAGCAGGAATTTTCCCACAATCCTTTTCTTCTTTTTTTTCCCCTTCCAAATGTCTCTTTCACAAAAGTTTTTGCAAACTTTTTAAAAAATTAATGCAATAATAATAATTTCTTGCAGCAGCAAAGTTTTCACACTTTTAATTAGGTCTCTTTACCTTCCTGTTCTCTCAGACTTTTTGAAGAATTTATGTCACATTGAGTCATGTGTTCGTTTGGTATTTTTATTACAAAATTAAAAGAGAGCAGTCGATTATGAGCAAAAGCAGACAGAGCCAGGTTTGTTTTGGCAGTGGCGAACAGATCACCTTCAGCTTCATCATGGAGTCCCAGCACATTTTCTCTCCCTGTGAGTCAGGTACTGGGTCCAAGCCAATCAGCTTGGCCCTGTAGCGAACCCCGTCACCATGGAAACGGGACATGGAGTCAGCGAGTTCTCCTGGGAACCCTGAGGATGGAGACGATGAGGGAGACTTTGTGCACAAACAAATAAATACATATCAGCGTTTCATCTTATAATCCATTTCTGTTTTTATGAAGAGTATTTGTGATACTAATACATTTAATACTTTTGTCCGTCTGTTTGGAAGGACTTTGTTTATGTCTTTCCAACGATGAGTGCATCTAAATAGCTTCTCTGTGCAAGGATGAACCTGTTTATGTCTTTTAATTAATGTATTCTCTTCAAGTAAGCACATTGAAGAAGACTGTTTAAGTGATCCAATGCCAAAGTTTAAACTCTTTTCCTGGAATCAAGTGATCGTGATGACGATTTTGTGGATTAGTTAGACCTTTTTTTTGTCAAAACGAAAGATTCACCCTTCTTCAGCCAAACTTGAGCTCTAGAGTTTACTGCCGTTTAGTTACCATGATGTCAAACTGTATTCCAAACGATGAGCGGTCAGCATTTTCACAGTATTACATAAAACAAGTTAAATATCAACTTAAATAAAGACTCCCACGTGTGCAGATTTGGCTTACAATTTTCTGTTCTTGCTTATTTTTTATTTTTGCACAGTAAAAAAAAAAATAATTTGACTACTTTTTTGTGCTAAGACATAATAGATAAAATCAAAACACTCATATTTAATAAACTATTTAGAAACAAAAGTACCAAAAAAGAGTGAGATGAGATTCTTGATCCTTGAATAGGTTTTTATGTTAGCACACTGTAAAAAATAAAAACATTAGATGAATTAACAAAAGTTTTGTAATTTGTTAAACTTAAAACTATTAGTTTTTATCAAATTAAAATTTTGAGTTGATGATTTAATCAACTTAAAAATGTAATGTGATAAAAGACAATGTTATTAAATGTAAGAAATTACAGAGATTTAGTTAATTAATCCAATGATTCATTTTTTACAGAGCATTTATGCTGTTACAAAAAAGCAAATGCAATAAGAACAAACTAATTTGATTAAGGAAAATAGTTTATTTTAATCAAAAATGTTCTAGAATTTACGTGATATATGAACCACCTCAGAATGCCTGACATCAATACAATTTAGAGAGATGATGTTGTCAAAAGGAAAATCAAAAGACCTGGAAAAAGTCAGGAATTCTAAATACACGACTGACTTTTCAGGCAGCAAACAGCAATAATCTACATTTGTGCCCAGACTGTATATTTTTTGGCTCATCAGCAACATTTTGCTTTTATATGTCACAAAAAGATGTCATAAAGATGTTACAGTTGTGTAATTGTTAACAATGTTCATAGAAGACTCAGTAGATTTGCGATTAACTTAAATTCACACGGCAAACAAAAAGTTCTTTTTCACGCCTGTAAGATTGGAAATGCTTCAAAAGAACTTCCAGTTCAACGCTTTGGAAAATGTTAAATGACGAACAAACGTGTTTCCCCAAAGCAGGAACGAGGGAAAAGAACTAAACAAAGTCTCACCTGAAAATAATTTCCCATCAGATTATTGAACTGACCGTCCCTAGAGAAAGGGCAGGGACGTTCCTTCCAGACGCTGCCATTTATTCGCACTAAATTACACAGTGAGTCTTTGAGAAGAGATCATCTCCACAGAATAAATATTTAGATTCTACTAACATGAAATCAATCTCAGGGGTAAATGTTGGATGACAGTAACTGCTTGAACTTTTGATCTCTTTTTCTGGTTATTATTTTTAACTAATTCCAGACATAGGAATTCAAATAGAGGAAGTTAAAATTAGAGAAACAAATAAACATATACATCACAGTAGCCTTAAATATGAAGTTCAACATTATATAAATTTTTATATTGGATTATCTTAATTGATTTGCTGATATTATCAAACTTTGATAGAGATAACTAAACAGCGGCCTCAAACCTCTTGTGCTGGACGGCGGCCCGGCTCTGACAGGATTTTGGCCCGATCCGGGAGGACTTCCAGCTGCTTGCTCCATCTTCATCCAAGTGGGAGTTCAGAGCACAAAGCAACAGGGATCCTGTGAAAACAAGGTAGCCGTCACTTAGTTGAAAAGGGAAACCAGCTGCACAGATTAAGATAGCGTTATATGCTAGTTAATGTCAAGTCGCTGGAGAAAAAATATTTAAAAAAATCTGAGTTTGTGTTTTTGTGAAGAGCAGAAACAAACCGCTAGACCTGCTTTACCTGTAGGAAGTCTGCCTCGACTTCAAAGCTCGCCTTTGTGTCATATGATTAAAACTCTCAGTCAAAGGTCAGGCTACAAACGTACTCGTCATATATTAACGTCCGCTGGGAGGCTCCCATGCATGGGAACGCTTGAGGAAAAGTGAAGAGGCTTTGGATGAAAACAGAGGCCATACACTGCACTCTCCCTCTCAGAGGATGCACTTGAGGTCAGCCATTTCCCCGAAGGACAAACTTTCAGAGCAATTTCCTAAAATAACATTTGAGCCCTGATAAATAATTGCTTGTTGCAGGAAAAAAAATTAACCGAAAAGGCATTTTTGATTATAGTGCATTTTAATGTTGTGAATGATAATGAAGAAAAAGCCACAGGAGCTGAAAGCTTCCTTTTTTCCAGTGAGGCTTTTAACCTCTTAATTCTCGGTAGCCACATACGCAGACATCACATTTTGGGTTAATTCTGTTTAACTGGGGCCCCTATGACGTGTGTAGCGGGTTAGCCCTGGTCTTAAGAGGTTAATTTTCAAGAATGTTCCATAAAGACTCTAATGTTATCATAAGCTGTTTGTGTTTTTTTTTTTTTTTTTTTTTTTTACTTTAAATAGGCACGCCATCTGTACATTCCATCTTTTTTCTCAAAATGCCTTTTTATTTGTGGTCTGCTTTTTTTTTTTTGATCTACACCTGTCCTAAGATCTTTTTTTATCCTCTTCATCTGACAGATTCTTCTATTTGAAAGGATTTTTTAGGGTTTATTCCTGTGTCGTCTCAGGAACCAGAGATGCAGAACCCTAAACCAGTCTTGTGATGGAAAAACTTAAAGGTTTAATAAATCAACTTAAATATAGCTAAGAAAAACTTTAAAATGGTGACAACACAGTTAACATAACAAGGACATACTGAAAACCAAATAATTCAATACAGTGAGGATAATTAACATAAGTGAAAGCAGCTGTGGAAGATTAGGAAGTGAAATCAGGTGAGACTGATGACAGAAACAGGCCCGGACGTACCATTAGGCAAAGGTAGGGGATTTTGAACGCTTAGAAAATACCTAAAATAATTTTCATGCCCATTATTATTAAACTCTGTGATTAAAAAAGAAAAAGAAAACACTGAAATTACATAAAACTGCTCACGTGAAAGGGTTTTGTCCTCCCCCGTCTCTGTGTAGCAATGGACTATTCCATTAACAGCAACTTATAACATTTAAATGTGGTTTTATTTTTAAATGGAATCAAAATATTGACATTGACAATGTCTGAAAGTGGACTAGTAAATATATATTTTTATTATTATTATTATTTTTAAATGATTAATACAACCTCTTCCATGTTATTGTGTGCCTAGAGCCCAAAAATACTACCACTCAAAGAGACCACAGTGACACCTGCAGGACAGGTAGGAGAAAAAACAATGCATTCATAAAAGTAAATGACATTTTGTATAAAAGATATTTTAAAACCAAATAGCTATATGTAAATAGCAGCTTCTTGATAATTAGTCAAATGTCTGTTTCTCCCTTTTTAGTCGCATTTAATGTAATTATTTGTTTTTGTTCAAAATTTAATGAATCAGTGAACCAGATAAAAGTTGAAAATTGGCATCGCCACTTTTATACTAATTTTTTAAAAAATATTCAGACTTACCTGTATTACTGCATTGTTGGGTCCTCCTCGCCCATAAAACAGATGTGGCACTGTTCCAGTTTTGTTATGCAATCTTCAAAGCATTTGCACATTCAGCTCTCAGTTTCCTCATGGTGCAGCAAATAAACTAAGTGTGTTTAGTTAAACAGGTTCCGGGTGAGTCATCTATGTTGAGTTGGTCTGTAGTGCTCCACAGAATTGGCATAAACAGGCTGCACTTTATCGTTTTACTGACAAAAGAATTCGACAGGATTCAAAAGATGTCCAAAGACGTTCATGACCTTTAAATGTTTTTATGCTTCAAATTTAAAATCTTAACATGATTATTCTGAAAGTCAAAGCAAATCAAGAGATTCCAAAGTGCAAAAAAAAAAAAAAAAAAAAAGCCTGGCAGCAGAACAGGGTGCAACTACCAATAAAAACCATGTGATCATACAGACACCCATCGTCAAATCACCAGAACTTCCTGCTGTTATGGTTTCATGCTCTGTTACTCATCAAACGCAGATGTGGCAAAAACACTACCACACCTTTCCAACCGGAAAACAGGAATTTGGCTGATTATTCCCCATTTGACCTCTATGTCTATTGTCACTAATGTGCGTTTTTCCATGATTTTGTTCCAGCACTGTAGTTTTTTGTTTTGTTTTTTTAAAATCTGCAAATCAATTTGATTAAAAGACCTTTTTACTAAGCAGCTTTTCAGAGAGAACTTGGTGACTCTGCTGTATTTATAAAAGACAAAAACTTGTTTAAGCAATAAGCATGTTTTGTCTTTTGTTAAAACAAAAAGTTGTTTAAACAATAAAGCTAAGAATTGATCAAAATTCAAACATTTCAGAAGGTTTTGTGTCCTAAAGGTTCTCCTCCAGGATCATGAACAGCTACTTGTCGCACAACCCAATCCCAAGATATGGACATGGATATAGATTGGTAATCATTTGTTAACTCTTGAACCATGAAAAACCATGAAAAAACAAAGAACACCAAACCAGAAAAAAAAAAAATCAAATAAACAACTCTCAACGCACCCAGACTAGTCCCCTTGATATTCTTCCTACACCCAATGGTGGGGCTGGCTAAATCCGGGCCTGCAGATGCATGAAAAAAATAAAATAAAATAATAGAGTCGGTTAATTTGACTACAATAGTCATTTGAGGCAATAATACTCGGATCTCTTTTGTATTTTGATTATTTATTGATAATAAAAAGTTAGAATAAAACATAAACAAATTTAGGAATTTGTCCTCAGGTTATTTGTACATTTATGAAAGCGGTCAAAATGACGCCTCAGTTGAAAACAGGGTAAATTGAATGTGAGAACCACATGATTGTGCTAAAACAATAGAAATAGTGAAACAAAACCAGAATAACTTCTTTAAATTTTCTAAAAAGATCCATTCCAATGAAAATCATGTTTTTGGTGTGGAATTTTTCTCATGATGGAGGACATATCTGCGTTTATAAAAAATGAAGATAAAAATTGCATTTATGAGTATTTTTTTATTCTAATTGTTGTAAATCAGGAGCAGAAAAAATTATGTTGGTAGAAGTGTGTAGCTGTGTGGTGGGTTTCTACAATCAGAGCGCCATAAGCTCCCTGCTGCAGCCCGTTTAAATCAGGGGTCTGCAACCTGTGGCTCCAGAGCCACATGTGGCTCTTTTATCTCTCTATGGTTGCTCTGGCTGAAGAAAAATAAAATAATTTTTAAAAAAATCTAGAGTTTAGCTTCTATTTTAGAAACATGCTAACATTTTTTGCTAGTTTTTTGTCCACTGGATGTTTTGGGATACTTTTGAGTTTAGCTAATGTTTTAGAAAGAATCCTGATGTTTTCAGCTAATTTGTTATCTACTGAAGTTTTTGGGGGCTAATTTAGAATTTAGCTTCTATTTTAGTAACATGCTAACATTTTTTACTGATTTAGTTTACTGAGGAATTTGAGGCTATTTTGGAGTTCAGCTAATAATTAAACAACAAGCTAGCATTTTTGGCTAATTTGGCCTATAATGAGTTTTTATGCTAATTTGGAGTTTAGCTATTTTAGCAATATGCTAACATTTTTGGCTAATTTGTTATCTACTGGAGTTTTAATGCTAGTTAAGAGTTTAGCTTTTCTTTTAGCAACATGCTAACATTTTTGGTTGATAAAATTTACTGAGGAATTTTATGTTAAGTTGGAGTTCAGCTAATAATTAAGTAACGAACTAGATTTTTTGCTAATGTGTACTCTACGAAAGGTAACTATATGATTCCTTCTAGATTTTGATCAGTAGAAAACAAGACCAAATAGATCCATGAACGTCTTCATTTTCCTTGTCATAGCTGGTGTCTGGCTCAAAACTGGACTAGAGCCAATACTGGTCGCCATTTTTGTTGCACCAGTAATGTGAGGTTGACAAAATTCTAATTTTTCCTGCCACTCTGCAGAAACTATGTCCTAAAAAACAAATGTCTTTTTTAATTATTATTTTGGCCAAAAACAACACAATCATAATTAAAAGACAAAGGGGAACGCTTTTGCATCCGATCCAAAGATGACTGGAGTTGAACTTTAAGAAAAACACTGGAAGCCCCATCTAGCTAATCATACATGCTCGCAGGCTGTTTCTCAATTGCAGGTGGGAGGAAATAGTTCCCACTAATGCTCTACTTTTCAACAGCTCTTCAGATGTTATGTGAACAAGGATGATCAGAGCAGCATCATAGCTATAAACACGCAGTTAAAGCTGAGTTTAGAAATCAACATGAAATTAGTCTGGAATAATATATCAGGAGAATAAAAACATTTACGCCTGGAGAAGATTGTCATTAAATCAATTCAGACTTTTTTTTTTCAAACAGAAAATACAGCTTCCTCTGTGTAAACATGACAACCAGCACAATGCAGTTGAGTCACAAACGGTCACATGTTTTACATTTTGCAGTTGCAGTCAGTCTGAAGGCTCTCTTTCTAACGTTCCTCCCTGGAGATGTGACTTCTCAGAGCTTCTTCAGCTTATGGGAAAATAGGAAGCGGTTCTGCTTTAACTCTGACTCTGTGGTAGATGAGTTACATTGTGTCCATTAAGAAGGGAGTAGTGAATGAGTAAAAGGTCTCCGGGGGTCACGCTCACGAGGATTTCTGCATTTTTTCTCAGACTGCAAATGTCTTTCAAATTTGAGTTTGATGAAGATGACTCACGACTAAATGTTAAACAGTCCATAGTACGATTCAACAGAATAGCTGGATTCTCATGTTTTTAGTCAATTTCAGCTCAGGATGTTTGAGTAGGTTGGACTGATTACACCAGAGGTCCCTATTGTCCCTCCATTATGGTTCATTGAAGCTAATGCAAATAATTTGAACAAATAATGAGTTAGTTGTTTTGTTTAATTAGTTTAAATTAACTGTTTATGTTTAGATTTTTAACATGTTAGATAAATGATCAAAACGATGGTAAAAGGTTAAATTTACTATGAGAATGAGCTTAAAGTGCATATTCTTATCTTCTGCTGTATCCAGTCCTTAAAGTACAAAATTGTGTATAATGTGTAGATAAAAAAAGTGTATTCCACACAATGATGTCATTTTTATATGAATAGCAGTAGGAGAAAAATGATGAAGGCACAACAACGTCGTAATGAAAGAAAATATCATTTTTGAGTTGATTTTTAATTCAAGTAAAATGTAATTTGACACAGGGTGTATTTTATTTTGAAAATAAATCGTATGCGCTGCCATCTAACATAAATAGGTAAAAAAGTTTTACATAGAAATATACCATATTGATATAATTAAATGAATGTAAATATTCAAAAGCATAATTTTTGTAAAGAAATAGCTTTTAATGTTTTAATTCATGTTTTCTGAATCAGTAATCAATAAACCCTCAACTATGTTTTTTTGAAAAACATTGCACTTGATTTGATCACAACCGGATTACAAAAACTATGCAAAACTATAAAAGGAAGTAAGTAGGGGTGGGATTATATCAATTTGCTTCTCTTCACTCCTTTTTAAGCCATCAATCCAACTCTACTTGACTTTAGTTAATGATCACTATATTTGATTAATCAAATCTGATATAAGTGAGTTTTTTTTTTATCAATGCATTTCATCATTTCTGTAATGAGTTACAAAAATATGTTTAATTTTTTCTGTCTTTTATTGTCCATTATTTATGCTTGAAAATCAACAAATCAAAAGGAATGGACACAAAACATAAATAAAATGTATTTTCTAAACGGTGAAGTGAAACTCTGCAGCTTGTGGTGGCTTTTAATCTGTAAGAAATTGACCTAAAGGGCACTTTCAGCTTCATAGGTTGCAGAATGCTGAATTAAAATGAGAAAAATAAACATAAAAATCTTTAAAAGACTATAGTTTTGTTGCTGCTCAGTAGCTGCCATGTTCCTCCATTTAAACGGGTTAAATTAGCAGATTAACACCTGCACATAAACAAACCTGTAATACGTAGACACAATCAGTTTGCATTTTGCAGACATTCATAGTAAATTGTGATTTCCTGTCTGAAGAGTAAAGCTAAAATGTTTGTTCACAATTCCACGTCTTGTAAACACACAAAAATAAACTTAATTCAGCAGAAATGCACAAATAAACATAAGACATCGACTCCTAAGAGGTGAAACATTGTTATTGTAGCCCTGTTGTTAGTGCTTGAGCTGTTAACTTAAACCAGAGTT
>NC_050515.1:12487147-12556637 GCF_002922805.2 Oryzias melastigma | reverse complement strand
GTTTCACACAGAAGCTTCCACATTCAAAATCCTTTTTCTCAGTGAACGTGGAAAATCCACTCTAAAGCTTCGAAAACACAAACTCTTTTATCTAAGATGAAGAAGGGCCTTCATCAAATCTCTTCTAAATTAGAGGGATTTGTCCCAAGTCGGAATAATATACAAACCCATAACATTTAGGTCAGAGCTTCAGAGTTGGCCGGACAGCGGAGAAATCAATGTCAAAGCATGTTTAATGTTACGTTTAATTGATTTTCTCAGTCAGGATGTGAAGCATATGTCAGGAAAAGGTCTGGAAGTTTCCTGTCATCGCAGCATGGAAGGGTTTCCAGTTTCTCCCCCTTTTTTTATTTTTTTAAAGAAAAACAGTAATCACACTGCACTCCCATTTCCCAAAAATGATGCTAAGAAGTAAGAAGACACCCCCAAAAACACACAGGGAGACCGCGCATTTTCTTAAAAGAATTTTTACAGCTTAAACCTAACTTTAATCTTCATTTCAACTTATATATTATCCATAAAAAGTAATAACATTTAAGATGTATTAAAACTAGTTCTTTGACTTTACAAAGAACTGGTACAAACTACGTCCAAATATCCCAGAACAGTTAAATCGTTATTTTAACGAGACACCAAATCCCCCCAAATTAATTAAACAAATAAATATGCAGTTTTATATTTCAAATTATAAATGTTAAAGTCATATTTATGACATTAAATCCAGTCATACCATCCATCTTCAGCTTTCAGGGTCACAGGGTTGCTGGAACCAACACAGCTACTTTTAGGTTAGACCCTGAACAGGTCGCCAGTCTGTCACAGGGCCACACACACACACATGCACACCTGCAGGCATTTTTGAGTCACCAATTAACCTGTGAAGCATGTTTTTTTTGGGGTTTTTTTGCATTGTAGGAGGGAACTGGTGCGTCTGGGGAAAACCCGCACATACATGCGGGGAACATGCAAACTCCTCACAGAGTCAGGATTTGAACCAAAGCCTTTTCACTGTGACGGGGTTAGTACTTTTTTAGCAATGGTTTTCCATAACTTTTCCATGAATTTCTCAAAATCTTTTACTGAATTTCCAAAAATAAAAACCCATTTCTGTCAGACTATTGTAGTCTGTGAGACTAAATCGAACCAAGCTGCACGACTAATTTAGAGCTGTCATGCTATTTATTTTTTGTGTGATTAATTAATCATGATCTGTAATTCATTAATCTATTTTCAATCAAACCTAGTGTTTGGTGAAAAAAAAAACATATTTTTAAGGTATTTTCATTTAAATTTGTGACATTGTTGCACAGAAAAAGAACAAAATACAACAAGAAATTGGCCTTGTGAACTTTTTTATCACAAACAAATTCGAACCTTCACTTTTATAGCTAATTCAGAAACACATATGTCAAAAATCAGAAAAAATAAAAACGAAGTCCTTTGCTTTTATAGTTCTTATAAATACTAAAAAAAGAAATCATGGAAAAGATTTGAACAAAGATCACCCGTGGGTGTTTTTTTTCTTATTTTTTTAACACAAAAAAATAAGAATGAAGTGGCAGAAATTCATTATTATAACATTATTTAGAAAATAAATAAATGAATTAATTATGATCGATATTGTAAAATACCATTTGGTATCCTGGTTGTTGTTAAACTTGTTTTAACTTCATGTTTTGTATTTAGGTCATTGTAGGTTCTCACAAAAATGAAGCTTTGACAAACTAATTGTAATTTAACTTTTCTAAAATCATACATTTTAAATGAGCTCAGTTAGTCTTGTGATGATTTGTCTACATTTGTATGTTCAGCCTCACAACTAATGAATAGAATTCAAATTTTTGACTGTCATTTTATTTAGTAACAGAAATAAAAATAGATGAAATAAATGTTTTTTAGTAGAAAGATGGCAGAATGACTGTAACTTAAGGGTCAGAGGATTCACATAAACATCATTTCTGACAAAGTAGAATCTGCTAATGTACAATACCATCATACAATACTAACAAACTGGTACTTTTACAGTCTGTGTAAACTTCTAAAGTCAAGAAGGAGGTCAGGTACTCCAAAAAAACCCAATCAAAGTTTACTGGAAGGTGAATACAGTCTCCTGTGAATTCCCAAACCCTCAAATAAACACATTAATCCTCCAGACCCTGAACAGGATTCACAAGCAAGTCCTCAAAGAGGGCCAAGAAACATATCAGCAGCTTTTTGATGCTTCAATCTGAGTGAGCTTCTCATCCATCACTCAGGAAGTCAAGGAGCTCCCACATCCATCTTTATCAAATCTGCTGCAGCTGCACTTCTCATGATCACACTTAAACTGAAGAATTATGTGTTCCTCGAAGGGTGGTGGAAACCATGTAACCCTTGAACAGATGAACCGTCAAGATCAGAAAACACAATTTCACCTAAATTAGCCAAAGTAAATGACCTTTTTTCTCATTTCTGTTCACATTTCAATCATTACTTTTTCTTTCTACAAAATTATAGTATAAAAAAAACGATCAAGGCCTTGTTTGTCCCTAAAAATGTTTTTTGTACTTTGCAACATTTTTATATGCATTGATTTGAATGTTTGAACTGTCAGTTGTGTTTTCTCAATCAGTTTAATCCTTAATTTGTGGATTTTAATTAATCAGAACTTCAAAACTTCTCAAACTGTGGTTTGGTTTTTGTGTCTGATTTAGAAAATCCATATACAAGTTGGAGAATATATCCTGAGACACAACAACTTGCATAAATACTTTGAATGGATCTGTTGTTGAGAAAACGTTCTTCAAAACTCACATTTTTTTAGCTGCATCCTCTAATAGATTTCAGATGTTAAATTGGAGTGAAGTTGTACACTAAATCTGTCTCACAGATGGATTCTTGATTCTTTGAGGAACCTTGTTTTTCTGGTCCTGGTTTTCATGAAACTCCGTCATCAGTCTGGAAATTCTTGAAACACTTGTCATTTTTGTCATGTAGCCTTGAAATCTTTCAGTACCACAAGATGCTGAAGCATGAGATTTTCACAAGTAAACTTCTTGATAAGGTCAAATCTACTGTGATATTAATGGGAAGTTGTAAAAAAAGGAGTAACAGGCTAACTTTGATTTTTATCTTCCATATCACTTTTTTTTAAATGTTATCTTTAAAAATTACAAAGTTTAAATGAATCATTATCAACTACTGGAGCCAGATTAGAATATTTTATCTCATATCTGCCCATGAAGAATGTCACAGTAACATTTCAGAGACATTTTATCGTTTATGCCTCTATTTGAAACGGTCCCTCCTGACGGCATTCTTTTCTCCTTATAAATACAACCTCTTATCTTTTTTCCACTACCATTTCCAAAGTCGCTAAGCTATTTACTGAATTTCCCTGCGGGGATAAATAAAGTTGATCTTGAATCTTGAAACTTATTTCTTTAGCTGACCTGACTTCACCCCAGAAAACTGTTTTCTTTGTCGCTTTTTTAAAATTTTGTCATGTGATTTATTGTTACTCTAGGATTCTTAATGACCCCAATCTGTGTTGCTAAAGTATAAATATCTGATTATAGGAAATTAACCAAAATATGGATAATTCATGTAAAGAAAATGGTCCGGTACCATCAAGGGGGGGCTAAATAAGTTTGCTTCCTCCCACTCCCTTCCAAACAATCTATAATTTTCTGTCTAGTTAACCTGTCGGACATGTCTTTGTATGGATGTACATCTCTGTTGATTGTATTATACATTGTATATAATCTAATCTAATCTAATCTAATCTAATCTAGAAACCCAAAAGGAAGTAGGACAGTGTATCTTGTTAAATTAAATTAAAACAATTTAATTTCTGACTTAAAAAACAAGCAACGCTAAAAAAGATGTTGAAAATGTGTTTGGAAAATATGGATTTAAAAAGTAATGTATGTAAATGAGATTCTTAACTTGTATTCATGTTTTATATAATTACAACTGAAACTATTCATATTATAATAAAAAAAAGTCTAAAACTAAAAATCCTTCACATTTGGTGAAGTTAAGATGATTCTGCTGAATTATTAAAGGAGGTGCTACTCCGCAAACTTTTCATTTTCCTCCAGAATTAAGTACAAAACCTTTTGTTTTTATAAGCCTTGTTGTATAATTTGTTCCTCATTTGAATAAACAGATTTTCCCATAAATATTTTTTCTCAGAATTAAAAAACAGGGTTTTTTATTTACATTGCCACAAATCTCAGCAGGCAAATAAGTGGCTTTCTGCAACTATAAACTGAATTTTAAATGAATTGAATACTAAGAAAATTCTAAATCAGACCTAGTTTGGTTTGCCTTCACACTAAAACACCATGCAGTTACAAAAACTTCTGCTTTTATGTTTTGTTTATGTCAAACAATTGATTTTAGAAGGAATGTTCATTTGCTCAGACAAGTATTGAGTAATTTTTGAAAACAATGTGGGAAATTCCACTCTTCTTAGGCTTTAAGACATGGTGGAAAACATCATCACAGAGGGTTTACGGAGTCATTTTTAAGCCTTTCAGCACCACTTAAAAGCCCCAGGAACAAAACCAACTATTGGGAAGAGAGTTAAGCAATTCTCATCCAGTTTATGGTCATTAAAAGCACAAAAAAAGATGAAGAAAGCTTGGAGTTGTAAAAAAATAGCCCAGTTTATGTGTAGCAGCTGCTGTTACGTCACTGACTTAAAGCAGCTGAGCTCACAGCTACTGTTTGGTTTGGGTAGTCACACTATAAAGATATCATCTATAAACTCTGAGCCTTCATTGTTTTTGATATAGTGGAGAACCTAAAGTGCCCTCTAAGTGTCGTCCGGACAGATACGTCTCTGTGAAGACCTTTTAGGGAACGCTCCACGTTCTTCTGGACTGATTACTCACAGATCACGTTTATAGCTCCAACTACAGACGGAGATAACGTATTTTAAATGGCATAAATACTTTACCAGTTCACATTTAAAAGCATTATAAACAAGGCAGAACATCCCATGATTCAAGATGTTCCAGTCATGGATGAGTTTCCAGGCCCTGGCATGGCTCTGGTATTTACAGTCTGCCAGCTGCTGGTCTGCAGTGGAGAGCTCTGAGAGCGTCTGCTCTTTTGTCTTTTAAGGTTCGCGGCAGACTCAAACCGCTCTCTGCTGCTCGCCACTGTAAACAGAAGTCGCCCTGTAATGAATGTGTGATGGCTGCGATGCCGGAGGGGACTGAGTGCGCTGACGTTCTGTGTGTTCCAGCTGTCCATCAGACTGCTGTTGTTCCTCGCGGCCGTTTACAGTCATCTCTGGTTTGGGGCACCTGAGAACTTTGTCCTGGAGAAAATATGAAGCACAACAAAGCTCTGGATGACGTTTACTACGCTTTAAGTAACATTCATGTTGTCGTTGAGGACAGAAACAAAACGTTTCGTCTTCTTTTCTTTGTATTTACTGCAGTAGGCTTCACGTCTGCACTATAAGACCCACTTCATTGGTGTTTTTAGCTTAAAATTGCATTTCTTTGTTCAACTAATTATAAATTAATACAAAATGCAAGCCCCCTTCTCCACTCCATTCTGATGCATCCACTTGTAGACGAATAGATCCATGTACGTCCTCCTTTTCCTCCTCTGAGATGAGCTAGACTAAACTGTACGGCTGGATAGCTCCAATATTCCTCAACATTTTTGTTGCAAGTTCTTCTCCGGATGTTAAATGAAATTCACAAATCTGTTTGGAAATTACCCCAATTATTTTTTATAAAACATTTAAAGGGACTGTTCTAATGATGTGACCTTGGCTTTCAGTAATGTTAGATTGGGGTTATGAGAGGCTGTAAGCTAGAAAGTGTAAACAAAGGGATGATGGGAAATGAGGGCAGGCTAACAGCCAACTGTCAGTTTATAGGGGAATTTCTGATGAACTCCTGCTGCTCTGCAGAAACTATGCCCTAGACAACAACAGTTTATTCATGTATTTATTTAACTTTGGGTAAAAACAGCATAATCATAATGAAAAGAACACTAGTAGGAACACTTAAACCCATCAAAAGATGATTGGAGTGGGACTTTAAAATTCCAAACTCTTCCACAATTTTCTGAAAAACTGAACACAAGCTGAGTCGATAAAATATTAGCAGTTTTCAACCACTTATTGTTTTCTTTTGCAAGTAAACAGTAAACTTAATCAAACAAGCTTTTTTCTGCACAGTCAGGTGACATTTTCCCATCTTTGGTTGACCAATTTACAAGAAATGTGGATCAGTTTGATCCTCGTCTGCATGCTTTAACTTTCCATTCCTGACGTGCGTGAGGATACTGTTGTTCTTGATCTGATTTCATGGCAACAACTAAGCCTTTTCTCCTAATGAGCCCACTCACTTTCTTTTTTTGACTGGTTCTGTGAACTGACTCATCAGTCTTTGCTAGTTATTACTAACACTTGATCGCAGTCCTTGTGGCAAAGAATAACCATCACTGTTTACACTCATTAGTTTAGCTTGTTTTTGTTTTTTATTTCCAATTATAAAAGCTATTTTTTGTCATTTTTTAAAAATTAATTGTGCTATTTAATTTATTTTTTATTTTTAAAGTCCCACCCCGATCATCTTTTGATCTGTCTTGTGACTCCAGTGCAGTTTTAGAATATTAACTAACCCTTTTTATTGCCATATTTTTAAATTTCAGTCAATAGATGTTTTTTTCCTTTTGACTCATTGTGTAAATTTCCTTGTTTCCAGAATTCCTCAAGTAGTTTTTTTTCACAATCTTTTCTGATTTGCATAGCAGAAAAACGTGTTTCTCTCTGGTCAACTGAGGAAAAGAGCAAACCTTAAACGGTGTTGTGGGTATTTTAAAGGCTGTAAGACAATCATTTCTCAAGAAACGGAAGCAATGCATTTAAAATACATTTTTGTAGAACTTTTAGAGGACTAATAAAGCTTTTAGATATCTTTTATAGGGAAGGTTCACCTAATTCACCCACCTGGGACAGGATCTGGCAACCCCCCTTATCCCAAAGAGATACATTATTATGAATTATTATTATTGTTAAATTTATGAATCTAGACTCTTACTTAGAGCAACTCAGATGATAAAAATCCACCATTGAGGTGTTTGACCTACTATCTAAGAAGATATTGCCCTGTTGTTCCAATGAGATTCAGCTTTTACAAAAGGCAAATTGGTTGATTTGGGTTCTGTCTTTAGCCACATGTTCATGCTTGAATCTATTTTTGTTACTTTTTTAACAAAACTATTTTATGGGGGTTATTTTAGTTTCATTTTAGCCCAATTTATGTTTTTCCCCTAAAATGACACCCCCAAAAAGCTATCCCCTTTAAAACCTTGGAGTTGTATTTAACTGTGTAGTTTTGTACATCTGGACATCTCAACAACCTATTCATGGTTCAGAGGGTAGTTTGGGGTCTCCTCCGTCTGACTCATTCATCCTTCTGTTGACCTCGTGGACTGAAATATGAAATCTCTCTTGGAACGGTCCACTGCATCCGTCAGACGTGTCAGGGTGGTGCGTTATTCCAGCCCACCCACCTCTTGGGTCACAGCTGCGTCCATCGGCGTCAGTGGCCAAACTCTGGATTACTGGAACGCAGAGGGGACGAGACTACAAGAGGGAATTCTCCCGTTGGCTCGTCGTCTTCTGTGCTGAGGGGTTGAGAAGGAAATGCGCTCACGCTTACGCAACAGACCTGGGAAACACATCTGACTCAGACGCGCAGCCTCTGCGCGCTTCGCCATGGAAAACCTGAACTTTACGCACGGATCTGCTCCCGGTAATTCCACCTCTGCCCGGACAAACATTGCTTCGCCGGTTCTTATGTTCGCTGGTGGCGCAGTGGGCAACTTGACTGCCATCGTGGTCCTCTCGGTGTCGCGACAGGAGAAGAAATCCTCGGCTTTCTACACGCTGGTGTGCGGGTTGGCGGTGACGGACCTGCTGGGCACCTGCTTGGCGAGCCCACTGACGATAGCCAACTACCTGGACCGGCACGTGCTGAAGGACAAGCGCGTCTGCGACTTTCAATCGTTCTTGTTGCTGTTTTTTGGTCTGACCGGACTGAGCATCATCTGCACGATGGCAGCGGAGCGCTACGTGGCCATCTGCTGCCCGTACACCTACCAGCGCTGGGGGGTGAACCGCTGCTTTGCGCAGAAGTTCCTCTTCCTGATCTACATCTCTCACATCTTCTTCTGCTGCCTCCCGATGATGGGCATGGCGAAGAGCGCGCTGCAGCTGTCGGGGACCTGGTGCTTCATCGACTGGAGGGCGCAGGAGCGCGTGGCGGTCGCCTACTCCGCGCTGTACGGGGTGGTGAGCCTGCTGCTCATCCTGGGCACCATCGCGCTGAACCTGGCGGTGTGCGGGACGCTGCTGCTCATGCGCAGGAGGACGGCGCACAGGCCGGTCACCAGAGCCAGCGCCCGGCAGAGGTGGAAGGCGCTGTCGTCGGCCGCGGAGACGCAGATGATCGCGGTGCTGGTCATGACCTCCGTGGTGGTTCTGACCTGCTCAGCCCCGCTGGTGGTGAGTCAGCTGTTGAAAGAAAATTCACTTCAAGAATAGAATAGAATAGAATAGAATAGAATAGAATTATTTTAGTCATTGTCACATGTAGGCCTACAACAAAATTTTTACTGTCAGAATCATTCTTATTGTTTCAAAAATAATAAAATTATAATTTATACCAAATAGTTTAAGAATGAAGTAAAACAAATAAGTTAAAAAAAGATAAAATGTGTGTAAAAAGTCACATCACAAAAATGTAGGAATAAGATAAGCAATAGAACCAAAATAAAATGAGTAATAGACATTAATCCACATTTTAATTCAATTTATTTGACTACGATAACAATTTTGATAGATTTAATATATAACTTTACACTTTTCACTAAATCATTTTGTTTTGAGCATCTATTTTCTTTCATTCTGGGTGTAATAACTCCTTTTAACAATTGTAATATCATCATTTATGGTTGACCATCCGATTCATAGTCGATATATTGATTAATTTTGAACGACTTGATCCAATTCACTGACCTTAAAACGATCCGGGACATCTTTAGCCTAAAGTTCAATCAGATAAATGTTTGGTACTGAACAGTCCAATGAAGTTTTCTAGATTTTTTTGTTTTTCTTGCAAGATAATCAAGTATAGATTAAATATTAAAACAAATAATCAAACAAGAATTAATGGGAAGTCCATTCACATTTTAGTTTTATAAAGTTTAACCCACTGTTGTTTTCCACATTAAAATAATAGTAGTTGGTGTTTCCACACATTGGACAGTAACATAATGTATCAATATAACCGACTCATCTCATTTTGAGTCGATTTATCGTTTGATTCGATTAACAATTTGCCTCAGACAGATGGATGTGGTTGGATCGTCGTAATAGAAAATGATTCACCAATTAATAGTCACACCCCTATTTAGTATAACATGCTTGAAAATGTGCAAATATTTAAACCCGATGAAACATAAGTACTTTCAAACTCAACGTTTTTTGATAAGCAACTATGCTTATCATTACAAATTACCAAGATAACAAATGTGTCATTAGAGTTCTCATGAACATGATTGATGCTTTTATCAGCTCACCACTTCTCATAACTGCTTGTGTTTTTGTTTCATCTTAGGTGCGAGTTTTCGTGAACCGCTTCAAAATCGACCACAGAGCGGATCTGGCTGCCATCAGAGCCGCCTCCGTCAACGCCATCCTGGACCCCTGGATCTACATCCTCCTCAGGAGGTCCCTGCTGCGACGCCTACTCAGTCTAAGCAGGAGACGCAGCGCGGCTCGAAGCATTTCCCCCCCTTCACCACAGAGGAAACTGTTGTGTCCTGATATGGGGGCCGATGGCCACGTGTTCACCCAGTTAATGTGCAATGCAAACATCATCACTCAGCTGCCTGCTACTGTCAAATTCAACCCCTGTAACTCAGAGAGTCTCCACCAGACTTTAAGCTCCACAGACTTGGCACAGCATCCGTACGGTACATGAACTTTTGCTGCAAACATTGGAGCTCTAAAAGTCTGACGGACAGACGGAGACGTTTGCTTGGGTGGATTTGCAAGAGACCCTCAGAGCAACTGAGTAAAAGGAAATATTTATTGAAATCAAGAGTGTTGACATTACCGAGTTCAAAAACGGACACAGTCAAGGTCTCTGAAGTGCAATAAGAAATTACGAAACCTTTTCTTTGCAAATGAACCTGCTTTTTTTTTTAAACAGGCCTCTCTTGGTTTCCTTTGATGGAACCTACAAGTATTTTCCAACTTGTTCCCACATTTGTCCAGAGGGATATAAAAAGTTTAAAAAGTCCACTTAGAATGGAGGCTTAAGATTCAGTAAAACATGTTATGTTTTGAAAAAGATGAGGGATTTATCGTGTTGCACAAGACTGAGATGGAAAAGGAAACCACTGAATATGCTAATTTTGTACTAAAATATGTGTTCTGTTGATTTTCAGTGTTTTGCATTTGTGAAACCACTTTGTGGAAGCTCTTAAAAATTGTTTTGACCACTAAACAGCCTTCTTTGACTGACTCTTAAATGCTTGTTAAAGCTAACACCACATTTGCATGGCAGCTACAAATAAAACATTTGATTCTTTTCTCACCCGGACATAAAAATATATATGCGCTTCAGTCTGTGACCACTAGAGGGCAGCATTACAAGAAACTGCGCACAAAATAAGCTTGTTTTTAGTGTCTATCCTTTAGGCTCACATGAATTAAGACAGAAACTATAAGCATAAAACCACAATATCAAAGTATTATTCAGAAAAACAACAGATAATCGATGGAAAATTGGTTTATTTTATGGATATTTCATTATTTTATTCCTTTTGAATTTATTGTGAAAATTAACCAACAGAAAAGGGCTCGTATGTAGATACGTTTACTGTCGTTTTCATAAAAAAAGACATTTCACAAGTTTTGTTTTTCAGAAGACATTTATATCCCCCCTTTCCCCACCCAAACATTTTTAAAATATTTACAAAACTGAAGCGGACACAACTGTGTGCATCTGCACCTCTGTACAACATGTTTGTACAATGACAGCATAAATAAAAATCTATAAACATAGTTTAAGTTAAAAACTCTGTTTTAAGATCCATTTATGACGCACAAAAATAACTGTACACATTTTACAAGATTTTCTCCCATTTTTACACAGTCCATCATTTACACCCCGTGTAGAAAAAAAATGCTCTACTACAAAAAAAAAAAAAAAAAAAAAACAAGAATCTGCATTTGCTATGTATACACATGTCCAGTTATCCTCCCACAGAAATGAAAACATTTCCTGAATCCCAGCTTTAAGTGAATTATCCCTCTCCCTCCCCTCAAACAAGGCCTCTGTCCCCTTTGGGCACCAGCATGAAAAGTAGAACAACTCTCTTGGCAATATGAGGAAGGACACAAAGAAATGGAAGGGCAGCTAAAAAAAAAAAAAAGAAGTACAGATAAGATGGAATGAAAAATTATCCCAGAAGTTGATCAAGTGACTCAGATTTTCATCATTTCTACATTTACCCATAATCTCACATTTGAATTAGCTGGAGGTTTTGAAAAAAATGTGTTTGGTTCACCGCAGCACTCAAAAACAATATTATTTACCACTTTTGGAAACACCAACAGTTTGGGGAAAAATAAAATCTCTAAAGTGAGAGAGTACTTTATTGCAGCTTAATTAAGCTAATTTTGATTTTAGATATCTTTGTTTAAAAAAAAAAAAAAAAAAATCATAGTACAATTGTTTTAAAATATAATCTTGAAATAATACATCCCTAATTTTATTTAATCGTTTCTTTTCTATGACAAAGTTTTAGGGCCACCATAAAAAAAAAAATAAGTAAATTTATTGGAAAAAAGTGGTAATTTACGGTAAAAGGCTTATACTGATTTAGCATTTTACTTCCTTCTGTGAAGGCCCAAAGCGCTTTACAGTCACATTCACGTAGTGATGGCAGCTCTAATGCCGAACACTGGCGTCCGCCTATAAACACCAGGAGCAAACGTGGAGTTCGGTGTCTTCCTCAAACACATTTCGACACATGAGGAACCGAACCTGCGATCTTCCAGAGGACGACCGCTCTACCTCTGCACCATGGCCGTCCCATGATGTGAAAAATGTTGTAAAATGAGGAAAATGTTAAAAAAAAAAAGTTAATTTCATGAGAATAAAGTCATCAAATTATTATGAAAAAATATCAGCATTTCACAATAATAAACTCTTAAATTTATCAATTAAAAAGTTGTAATTTCCAAAGGAACGAGCTGTAATTTAGTAAAAAAAAATGAAAATAAAGCTAAATATTTGATCTTCTTTTGATTTTTTGGAATTGAGAATAAATTAAAACAGGTAATTTTTGGTCGTCTTTGTTGAAACATTTTTTAAAGACTGAAAGAAAAATTTTCATTTTCAGACTTTTTACTTTGTCAGTTAAAATTTTGAAGCACTTTTTTATTCAATTGTAAATTGTTGATTTTTTATGGAATTATGAGCCTTTTTACACATAATTTTACCACTTTACTTTTTTAAAATAATCTCTTTTATTCAATTATTTTGACGTTTTTTTGTTCCTTTTTTGTACATTTTATGGTGGCCCTAAAACTCTACTTCTAAATGAATTTGGGTAAATTAAAAAAATCTGTAAATGATATGAAGGGGATGCTGCCTCTTAAAGACCAACAACAACAGTAACCATTAATTAGAGGTACAATCGACCTTAAATAATGCAATTAATTTAAATCCATATTATTGGCTAAAGATCAACTTTTGATAAACTGGAATTAAACATTTGTATTCTCTGAGAGAAAAAAAAAACTGTCCAATTAATCTGAAAATGTGTTACCATCCTGTACCTGAGCATTTTCTATAAGCAGCAAAAATATAGGAGTTTAAATAGTGACTTAAATGATATTTGTTCTTTCAGCATTTAATTTCTTTGTGGGGAACAATAAAGTACTTAAGCTCTCGGAGGTCTGACCTTATATCCCAAAAGCAAAGTTTCTCAGTTGGAATCAAGAGTTTTAAATTATTTTGGCAGTCTAACATCACAGACAGAAAAATACAACTCTGCAAAAACAGGTTTGCATCCTAAAAATAAACAAAACCCCAAGATGTGGAGGAATAAAGCAAATGGGAAGAAATGAAAAGGATTTGTTTTTTTCAATTTAATGTATGACTAACTTTTCAGTCACACAATGTTGTTCAAAACGCCTTCAAGTACAGTCGCTTTACAGATATCCAACGTATGCTTAACATATTTGTCGTCTAGAGATGTGCAAAATTGACTAAGGCTTTTTTTCAAAGACAAAAAAATATACAAATATTTTTTTTTTTTTAACCAACACAAAACTTTCAACATAATTTAAATAAAACTTCTATAAGAAAATGTGTTTCCACTGACGGCCTTGAAGAGAGATAAATAAAGGACAGCAGCACAAGAGTTTGTATGAGTCAGCTTTGTTCAGGTTGTACCTCTTCGCATAATAAAATCCTAATGTGCAAAAGCGTTTTTCATCCTCAGTTTATAGCAGACGTGGAGAAAAGTCTTCAAACTCTTTAGCATGTTGAGAGCAGGCGGTGGATGCTGGAAGTCTTCAGTCAACTCGGTTTACAGAGTTACTAAGTGATGTAAAGCATAAGACTGGAAAGACTGAAAGTTTTACAGAGAATTTCATCAAAATGCAGTAAAAGTGATGTTGAGCTGGAGCATGTAAAGCTAGGTATCCAATGATCACTTGTTCAGATAGTGAACAGGCTATGATATGCCAATCAAAGCTAATTATGCAGCTATGAGGGAAAAGCAAAATGTAATTGTCAAACTTTTGACTCAACTGTATTCTGTTCAGATAAACTTCACATTCATGAGTTCTGCAAACCTCGGCAGGAAAATAAGCTACAACTTGATCATATCTGTAGAAAGGAGTTTTTCTTTTTACATTTTATCCAACATCTGATTTTAAAACATGCGTTGACATCAAAACAATGCTCCAACCAACCGGTCATTTTCTCCAGCCGTCTGCACACGGCCCCCAACAAGCTTTACAAAAAGCCTCTGGACTTCTATTTACCGTCTTTTCTTTCAAAGCTAATGGAAAGCTTCATAAAGTAAACTAACAGTCAATATATATATATTTTTTTGTCATTTTGTATCAAAGGTCGCACGTCAAACCCGCTTTTTGGTGCAACTTGACGTAAACAGTTAACTGACTACAAAACTGAAAACAAGCAAAGATTAACTCAGGCTGAAACAAAAAAAAAAAAAGAACGATTTAAACTAATCAATTAACTGTGATAGACTTTGTCACAGCACAACGTGGCTGATTCATTTTTTTGTTTGTTTTTTCATCAAGCTATGCTAAAAAAGTAGGTACCAAAGTAATAAATAATGTTCTAATGTTGTAAAAAGAACGAGGGCGCTTTTAACTCTCTAACCTTTCTCCTTTTCTTCTGGATGAGACGACCCGTTGCTGGGAGGGACCGTCTCCACACAGTAATGTCTATGACGGCTGCCCACGGCCAGGACAGACTCCACTACACCACGTACTGGGGTTTGCCGCCGTAGTTTGACGTGTAGGTCTGCCGGCTGTACTGGAAGTGGTCGGTCAGCACGTTGTTCCAGTTGTGCTGCTCCTCTAGACCGTGGGGGAAAGGCACTGACCCGTTGGCTTGGAGCTTCTCCAGCACTGGGTTGTCAAAGTCCTGGTTGGTGGTCGGCAAGAGTTTCTTCTGCTTGTTAGCGTCATACTTGGCCTTTAAAGAGAGCAGAAAAGAATTATTACCACTACTTCTTGCTAATTATGAAATTTTAATTTTCATCGAGATTCTTCACTCACCTTGTTGTACAGGAAGACTCCACCGATGGCCGTCATCATACCCAAGACATTTGAGAAGCTGACGGGGTTGCGCAACATCAGTAAAGAAATGCTGATAACCATGATCCTCTTGGTGGCGTTAGCAACAGCGTAGCTGAGAGGACTGACGAGGTTAAGTACACTGAAGGCGATCACATTCTGGGCGAAATTACAAAAGCCGCTGATGAGGAGAAGGACGAAGGTGCCCGACCATTCAGAGACGTCCGACTGAAAGGAGGGGGAATAACATCAGAGCGGGTGGATGACGCCACGGAAATATGTAAATGAAAAAATAAAAAAAGGCTGCTCACCAGGTCTCCATTTACAAGAAACACAGAAAGGTCCACCAGAACCCAAGTGGGCAGCATGAAGATTACAGCATTAAAGCCCAAAATTTTCAGCAGCCTCAAGTGGTGGATCTTTGTGTCTCGCAACACCTTAAAAACAACACAAAAAAGAAAAACAGTTAATTTAATCGTTCAAGGATTGTCTCAACAATCCTCCAACTGTATGACTTCACTATGTATGCAATGTATGTAGAGCCTCCACATTTTAAAATCAAAAACATCCCGCAAAGCGGTTTAAATTTTGAACAAAGTTATTCTTTTAGGTCAAAAAGCTGATCACAAGCTGGTGTAACAAACGTGATGACGACTGACCTTTTTGGAGAAAATGTTTTGCAGAGAGAAGCAGAGAGTTGCAGCCAGCGCACTGATTAATCCTGAGACATCAAAGGAGAGCTCAGTCACTGTGGCCAGCAGCACTCCACCGATGATGGGAATTAAAGAAATGTACACCTACAGGGACACAGACAGAACAACTTGAACATGCATGTCAGAAAACTATTTGGCAGGTATTTAAGACAGGAATGTCAGGGTGTATTCAGACTGGAAAAGTCTCTTGGTCCGGACAAGTCCGCTTAATTTGATCCGGATTGAGTCCTCAACCTCGCGTTTGGGTCTGTATTCACATAGACGTCTACGGTGGCTGTTTTGGTCCAATTGTTTGTTCCACGGAGCCTATTCAGACTGAGGAAACTCACAGCAAACTGAAAGCTCAGACCAATTGGAAATCAACCGAGACCAGCTTGAACGATAGGTAAAAGAGTGGTCCGTTTGGGTGTATCCAGACTGAAAATTTGCTCTGGATCGTCTTGGAAAACAAACTCTGGTTCACTTTTAAGCGATTACAATTTATGGGGATAAAACAAAAATCACAGCCCTCATTTAAATGTTTTTTTCCAATGATAAAAATTAAGTGAGTCATTATTTTACAATGTTTCTCGACAGCAATGCAACACTGAAAAGATGCTCATATTATGTCACACTAACAAGGTCTTTACATGATTTAAAACAACAACAATTAAATCTAAGTTTTTCTTTTCAAAAAATATTTTTTGTACGGTTAACATTAATGCTGATTTGTCTTAACATAAATATGGGATCTAATCACTGTCCCTATTCACATCTTATTTTTAGACATTTAAGCATCTAATACAAGAAATGACTTGCTATGAAAATGAAAATGAACAAGTTTGTGTTGATTTTACTGTTCGTTAATGTCTTTGCTTTGTTTAATTGTCAACTGCAGAAAAATTAACTTTTCCCAGTAGAGAAAAAAAAAAAAACTGTAGCCACCCTCCTTTAAGTACAAGTGAGATTCTATTCACATTTCTACATATTACTAAATATAGGCATAAAATGACTTATTAGCTAGTCACAAGACAGAAGTTTAAACCTGTAGTAATTATTAACCTTGTCTATCACAGAATAACTTAATCTAAAGAAAATCTGCTGTTTTCCTTGTATTTTAACTCATGAAAGCAGAGAAATCTTACATTTAAAAAGCACAGCTTGTGTCTCAGTATAGAGCAGTAAAACTTTCTGTTTGCAGAGAACTCAGTGCAATATACTGGTGGTGATCCAGTTATTGATACAGAAGAATTGAAACAGGAGTCCATAAGTTGGTCACAACAAGTTGAAAAATAAATCAAGTTCTCCGGAGCTGAAACATTTCTGTTTGATCTGCCCATCAAACTTCCAAGGTGCTCTATGGTTTTATTGCAAACATGCTGCTACTCCTCCAACAGGATCTCTGCATCCACAGAGAGACGCCTTCAGTGTAAACTCTCTCTTTCTGCCTGTGGGCCCACACTGTCTGAACACTGAACTGCAAGGTAAACATGGCGAGCTGACGTTAGACCCACAGCTCATTTATTCACACCCAGGTTTCAAATGTTAGATCAGCAAAATGATAGAAGCTCCAAACATTCAATCTTTGATACAAAAGGCTATTAAACAGTTAATTAAAAGGCTATTCCATGTGAAATCTGGACGAATGAACAACGAGACATAGAACTCAAGATAAGTTTTGTTTACCTTTATTTAAAATTGTGAAGGATCTGGAGTCTTACACGGACTTTTGCACTAATCTTTATGAGAGCTGAGCTACTAAAATACTATTAGCAAAAATAACTAATAATTACAAATTTTAATTTTTACTTTCATCTTAAAATGTGCATTTTGTGCCACGTCTGATACTCTCTAGTTTTAAATAATTTCACAGAAACAAACTAAATCATTTTAGCCAATTTGTTTTCACTTAAAAAAAAAGTCATCTAGCCACTTCAGGAATTAAAACAATCTAAAATCTTAGAAATGAAACTATTTTCTCCAAACAGACCAAAGACAAAACCTCATCAGCCACTGCTTCCCTGTTACGCTTTAGAACAGGTGGAAGAAGGGATTATTTAAAAACAGAGGATCTTTTTCCTTTTCCTGAGAAAAACACCAGATCTTATCACAAGCGTTTCCTCAAAGTCACTGTAAACTTCTATACTTCTCTAACTACAATTCAGTCTGTCCTGTTTTGCTCAGTGATCTGCAAACTTACACGCAAAAAGAAAAAAAAAGGTTGAGCACCTCCAGTGACAATAAGGCATTTGCAATCTGAGATGAACCTTAAGTTTATTGTGAAATATCAACAAAGAAAACAGAAACTTAGGCCGATTCTTATAATGAATCTTTTAGAAAGTCCAGTATCATACTCAGTAGTAGGTGTGGTTAGCACAGAAAGTAGATGAAGGTGGAGAAAGGCTGAATGACGCAACATATCAGGAAGCAAGCAAATATCAATGTTCACTCATTTCATTGGCTTAACAATCAAACTGATATTGCTCACTGACATTCTAAGATTGTGAAGGCTTTATGAAAACTACACAGGAGTTTTATCACAGGTTTCCAGAGTAGAACAAGCTGGTCAAAAAGACAACTGTTGCTGAATGTAATAGTTTATTTCCTGAAGAACATGAGTCAGTCTTAAAGCCTCGTGTTGTGTCTCACACGTCAAACTGACTCACCTTCGTTGTTTGCTTCTCCCTCATGATAATTCTTGATAGCAGCACAACCCATATTGGCATTGTGGCTTTGACTGTGAAAGGAAGACACACACAAAAAATAGGTTAAAAATAGCAAACTGTGACAAGAAAATGCAGTAGAACAGTGAGGTCTGAACAATTAAAAGCTCTCGTCACAACCAACCCCACGCCTACGCCAAACAATACACGTGTCAATTCTTACATGCTTCACTAAAACGCGGTAACGCACCACTGCATGGCACAGTATTATGTATAGGACACATTACTTCCAGCTGATGGTGTTAGAAGGCAGGCAATGTTGTTATATGCAAATGAATACTTTAATTTAGTTAGAACGCCTTTCAATGTTTCTTCAGTTCAGCGCTATGACCTAAACAGGTTTTAAAATAGTTCAGACATCTTCCAAATAATCAGGAGCAATTAATTTTTAACCCTCCCAGGTAAAACCACCCCGACACCAAATGCAAATTAAACTGTTAAGATTAACGAGAACAAAACCTGAACTGTAGGAATGTGTGTCATTAACAAACAATGAGTGGCCAAATCAGTTAAAATAATATAGTGACAGCTGATGAGTTTTTTTATTTACTATGTATGATATTCATTAAATTATAATTAGTCAGCAACTGAACTCATATCTAAATAAAATCAATTTGAGAAAGCACATTCAATACACTGTATTCTTTAAGTCTGCAATGAACCAAAAAATAAATAAATAGGGCTATAAAAGTTACATTTCCATAAAACACAAACACATGTTTGAAGCATATGGGGTAGTATGAATACATTGTGTAGTTAGGAAAATGTACTTTCTACTTCACTATGTTTTTGTTGACTGAATTTACTGGTCATGATTAGTTTTTTTTTATTTTCTGAAGGAAATTGACGGATTGATTATGCTAAACTAATAAAAGTTGAAAGGTGTACATTGAGTTTGTTTGATTTCTGATTATTTTTGTGGAGTGTGTGTGTGTTGTTTTATTATAACTGCTTTTTTATCTATTATTTTGACTATTATTTATTTTATTCTGAAAAGCACATTGCTCTTTAGTTGGAAATGTGCTTTATAAATAAAGTTTGATTTGAATTTACTCATGATTGAAAACATACATTTATATCAAAGTATTTTTATGTTGTCTTTACTTGATCTGTTATTATTATTATTATTATTATTATTATTGAAGAACTTTAATTATGACCACCTGCACTTGATTAAATCGAAGTTGGAAGAGCACAATGGTATAGCCCGTTTCTTTATTTAGCTAGCTTGCCAACAGCTGGCTGTCTAAACAGAGTTTAAAGCAGACTAGTTCACGTAGCCTCAGTAAATTAACTCATTAAAATATAACAAGGTTTGCACAAGAGTCTCTGTTAACGACTTGCAGGACGTTCCGCCTCCGAGGCCATTTAAATGTCCGACTCGTCAGTTGTCCGGTGTTAGCCGCTAGCTAACACTAGCAGACGGTACCGACACATCATCAAGTTTCATTGGCTGACAGCAGGTTTCAGGTGGATAGAAATTATTACTTACATAAAACCAGTGGACTTACCGGTGTGTGCATACGAAACGGGCACTTTCCATATGCTGAAGTGAGCCGACACAGATGCGAAGTATTTTCCGAAAGCCAAAGGCAGGATGTACCATCGATAATACCTGCTCGGCAGTTCTATCTTAGGGACTCCCCATGCCCGCAACAACGGCGGCAAAAAGACGACGATAGACAAAATATGAAACAGAGAGACTGTGACCGGGTATGGAAACCCATTTAGGATGATTTTGTTCACCACGTTGCCTCCCGAGCTCACCGTGTACCAAAACACGCACAACACAAATATCCGGATCCCTTCATTGACCGGGGTCCGGTCCTCTGTAGCCATCTTCCAACGCGGAGTGAAGAATCACGGACTGTGATATGACTGCTGGAGGGAGGGCGGGGACGGAGCTGCTGCGTCACCAATGAGGCCAACAACTTCCGGTTCTTCAAAATAAGAGAGAAGATCCTGCTATGTTATGCCGGTTTATAAATTGCTCCAGAGATGGGCAAACTTTCGTACTCGTGAGGCACAAAGCCAAAACATGCTTTAAAGTTACTTTAAACGTGTTTGAGCTTTTATTTCAAAACTATGTTTTTTTCCCACTAATTTTAGAGCCATGTTACAAATGGGTTGATGTTTATTCCAGTTTGACGTGGCAGATAAGCTGTTGTTTTCAAAGACAAAGTTTGCACAGCAAAGGTCTTCATCAGAAATTCACATTGAAGCTATAAGGGGGACTGCTGGCTGGCAAGTAAGCCTTTGCTGATATCCCATCATCCCTTGGTTTACATTCTCTCCAACTAGCTTATAGTCCCTCACAACCAATGTTTATTTTTTTTATTTATTTATTTTTTTTAAACATTTTTTGCTGCATTTTTCTTATGAATCGGCCAAAACTCAGAGGCAGATTTCTAATGAACTACTCCAGCTCTGCAGAAACTATGTCCGACTCCTAGGAAACAGTTTTTTTGCAGAAAAATTCCACTAGCAATGCTTACAGTAGATCAAAAGATGATTAGAGTGGGAATTTAAAAGAAGTTTTCAAACTCCCTAAATAAAACAGTTTTATCACTTTTTCTGATAATGCAAATTAACATGTGCTCTCAGAGGTCAAGAAAGCATCATTTTTACTTGCACTTTAAACAGAACAGTTTTTACTCTTTATTCATCTACAAATCCATTCATCTATGGGAAAACAGCTTAAGTAATTAAATATACCACAATCAATAATCCCATGTACCATAATCAATACATCTGGCCAATAGATCTATTGGATCTGTGTTAACATTATTTCAAGTTGCCTTATGTGCTACGTTTTGGTAATATTTTCAGCAAGGTCAGTAAATAAAAATACATTTAACAAGAATCTTTACTTTATTCAGAGCATTTAGAAAAATCTTGTAAAGCAATGCTGTTTAGCCAAAAAAAAAAAATCAAAGATGTATTGTTATGGATCACTCTAATTTATTTTTTAATGATTAGAGCCATTTATTTCCTGCTTCCTTTTTGAAATCTGTAAAAAGTATTAAACAGTGCAATATATACAACATGAAATGATTAGTAAAATTTATATTTTTTGTCACTCAAACAATTCTTAAAGAGTTTTCACAAAAACCACGCCCATGCCATCAGTGCTCCAAAAACACACAAGCAGGAAGAACATTTTCTTAATTTCAGATAATAAAAAGCAGCAAACATGTTGCAGAAATACTTTGCAAAAATGTTTAACTTCACAGTTAAGTCTTGTTATACCCTAAAAAATTCTGACATCAGATTTAATCCAGACAAACATAGGGCAAAATATTCAGTCTGCTCTCGTTGCCACATGGATCTAAGGAGATGCACTCTGTCCAGTCATACCAGTTGCCCTTTGTGTCGTAGCAACCATTAACCCCAGACCAGTGTTGAGTCTGTAATCTACTCAAATCTTCTTTACAGATTTCTCTGCTGACTCCGGGTAAATCTTTGGGTGGGTCATCTGAAGTCAATGTGTGACATTTCGTCGTATCTCGAGTCCAGGGCTCCTCTTTTTTCAGGAATTCAGTCATGAAGAAATGGGCTCCAGGAATGTGGGTGCCTGATGACGTCAGGACGTTGCTTTGTTGGCTGAGGTAGGACTGGATTATTTCACTCCTTGATAATGCTTTCCAGTCTGTCTGCCGATAAGGATTAGGAGTTATCAGTGAGTTCGGCTTCGGCTCCTCTGACTGCTGCAGATCATTTCTATGGCTTTGGGTGGCATCCCCCTTGTGCGGTGAGTCTTTATGACAGGTGGGTGTGATCTGACCTGTAAGGGGATTAAACGTGAGACTTCTGTCTTTTAACTTGACTGTTTTGCTGCTGTCTTCAACGCTGTGTCCGTCTAGATTGACAATGTAGTTTTTAGGCCTGTATTTTTGCCTTTTTTTCTTCCCTATATTGATAATAGGATCATCCCCGGATAAACTATTTCCCTTGTTGCAAGAGGAGGCAGCCAAGTTGTGGAAAACGTTGTTTTTTTGAGAACCCAAATGTGAAGAATCCTTAACGCTGAAAGAGTGCGCAGACACCTCAACGTCAGAACTGTCAATCATCCCAGTCATCGCATTTTGACTGGGACTATTCTGGGCTTGGGTTAAAGTTTGTTTCCCAAAAGCTTCCTGTTCAGGAGTTTGATTGTACAAAGAGTGGCTTGGCCCTTTAGGTAGCCCCGCAGACAATGTCTCGTCCTGTGCTCCTGAATTTTGGAGAACGGATTTACTCGGCTTGATGCATCCGGCAGCATTTGGTTTCACAGCATGTACTGGAATTTTGCTTAATTTGCTATTTTCCAGAGGCTCAGGAACCTCACTGTGTAAAGCACAATGCACATGAACGCTTCTTCCAGTGTCAGCAGTCTCATCTAGTCTGTTGGTGAGCACTTTTTCAGAGTTTTCAGTTTTATCAGAAAGAGTATTCTGGGCTGTCTTAGATGGTAAGAGTTCCGTCCTCTTCTGGTCAGCCACATGTTTCCTTTTCCTCTGTTTTCCCAATCCAGGACTACAGTTATTAAAGTCATTTCTACTCTTTAACTCTGGCCCAGTTTTACCAGATGGCGAGATGGTTCCCGGGGAGTGATAGGAAGTGCCCTTGAAAGACCAGGATGAGGCAGAAAGCCCCTTAGATGGAGATTCCCCCTTTCCTGGCTCAATGAGCTTTTGCCAGTTCCGCAGAAGATTCTTGGCCCTCTTTGCGAGGTCTGCATTCCTGGTTTTCTTTCGGACATCGTTGATTAGCTTTCCAAGGCGCGTTTCCTATAAAAGAAACACAAGCGATGTGATAATTGTTGACTAATAATACCCAAACCCTGCATGTTTTTTTTCTTTGACAGCTCTGACACACCTGATTCAGGTTACCAGATACCTGATAAGGAGTCATAGGAATTCAGGTCAGGTGTGTTGGAGGAGGGAAATAAGTAAAACATGAAGGTGGGGATCACTAGTCTGAACTCTTGTTTCTAGATGCATATTTTAAAGACCCACTCCAATGAAAATTGCGTTTTTAGCATGTTCTTGTAGCATTTTACTTATAATGGAAAACATGTTTTAAAGAAATTATAATTAAACAGCATTTCTGAGAATTTCTTTTTTCAAATTGTGTGGATTTGTGGGGGTTTGTGATGCTACAAATGCTGTGGGCTGATCCTTGCAGATATATAGAGCCATTGATGTCTTCATTCTCCTCATCTGAGCTGGAATCTGGCTTAAAACTGTGCAGCTGGATAGCTCTGACATTGATCACTTTTTTAATGCTATGCTAATGTTAGCTTGGGCTTGTGAGGTGCTTTAAGCTAGCAAGGGAGTGTAAATAAAGGGCTGATGGGAAACTAGATGAGGCTAACTTCAGTGACAACAGTCCCACTCACAACCTAGATGAGAATTTCAGATGAATTACTACTGCTCTGCAAAAAATCTGTCTTAAAAAAAAAAAAAATTTTTACTAAAAACTGAATAATCATAATAAAATGATCACTGGGAACAATTTTAAAATAGAAAAAAATATATATAGTTGGAGTGGAACTTTAAAGCAACTTACCTCAAGTACTTCTTTAGTGATGGGAAAAGTTTCCAAAAAAGAAATCACCTCTATAACCACCACCATATTGCACACCTGTTTGGAAGACAAGGACATAAACATCAGGCAGAAATTTGCAGGAAATAATATAATGAAATTGCAAAAATAACAAATGCAGTTTAATGTATTTAACTTTTAATGACCAAATAATAATATTACAAGAAAAAGAAGGGTCCTCCTTTAAGAACCCTATTTGAATAAGCTTTCAGATGTGCACCTGCATGTCTAGAAACTTTGTTGGTTTTGGGTACAGAATGACAAACCGAGAAGCAAATGCAAATGAGTAGTTTGTGTCTTCCCACAGGAAGAAAGACAAGGACTTTTGACTTCATGGGCGGGTTTATTTGAAATATATTATGTTGAATGTCCCCAAATTACTTTATATACATTACTCAGAAGTCATAAGGAGGCCATGAACTAATCCAAGACTGCATTTATTCAAACTCAAAAAACAACATATTTTCTAGACATCTCAGGGTTGAACTGCTTTGTTAATCTTGAGTGCTCCATAATTATTCTTTATTCTGTTTAAAAAATTTTTTTACTGTACATTAATACATCATACTTGGCTACAACCCATCTCCATGTTATAGCCGTGAAATGACTTTACAGTCGTTAACTACAATTAATTGTCAATGTTTCAAAAAATACATCTTTTGTTCTCCGGTCTGCATCTCCCAGAACTCAGAAAGTACCGAACGGACTCACATTGTTTTGGCTGTCGATGGCCTGAAGGAGCCGGTCTCTCATCACCTGCGGGGTGGCTGTTGTCATCGCCGCGTGCAGCACAGTGGATCAGGACGGACTCGATCAGCAAGATCCCCTGAAGACGAAGCGACGATGGAAAACATGCCACTCATATGCCAAACAGGTGCCACTTTCGGAGGCGAGTGTCCGTCTGGTTGCGGCTTTTTTCCCCCTTACGTTCCTTTCAATATTTTTGATCACTTTATTTGACAGAAACCGGCAAATAAAAGTCAACTCCGAACAAACGACTGCCGATTGTATAGCTCGTCTTCCTCTTGTCGGCGGTCTCAGCTGGCTTTTTGTGAAGCGTACGCGAAGAGTATGATGGGAAATTTGTTACGTAACAAGTGAAGACTTACGTCATGACGCTCGACGCTCTTCACGTTTTGGCTTCCGTCTTCCGGATTGACCGTAACATTTGGTTCCCCTTTTTTATTTTAAAATGAAAAACAAAAAAAGGCAAAATAATTTTTAGGATGTGTGTGTGTATGTGTGTGTGTGTGTGTTTAAACCGATACCGTATTTGAAAAAAAAATATATATATATATATATATTGACATATTTTTTTCTTATTTTAATGAACACATCACAACTCACCGACACACAATAGAGGATAGCAACATTATAGGGATTGAGCATAATTTAAAACAATTTCTTGATGAGCAACATCACAAAACACTCGTAGCAAAATAAAATAAGAATATAAATAAAGTACGAGAGGAAAAAATGAAACTAAAACAATAACCAAGTAGAGATTTGTTGAAAGGTTTTCCATTTTGCGTGGTCCTTAATGAGCAATAGTACATTTTCAACTTGTTAAAACATGGAAAAGACGGTTTGCTACCTCTCCATGTACAACACCAGATTTGATATTTTCAGAGTAATAAATAATGTCAATAATGTTTGATAATGATGTATCTAAATTACCAAAAGATGTTAAAATCTCTAAAGCACAAGGAGGTGGGATGTGATCAATACAATTTCTAAGGTTTATCCAGAAAATCTTGGAATGTGTACATGAGAAAAACAAACAATCCAAAGATTCATCATTGAAATTACAAAAACTGTAAAGTTCAACATGAAATTTAAATCAAGAAATTCAGCAACAGAAACATTTTATTAATTATTTTGAAATGGGTTTCTTAGACTGAACATATTGGCAGGTCTCCCATTCAATAACGTTTATTAAGTGGTAAACACTTGAACTTTTCTTCCTGTTTATATTAAAAAGTATAGATAAAACGTAAATTAATATTTAACACAAAATATATAAAACTTAAGTTTGAAGTCTTAGAAATGTTAAATGTCTGATCAGTGTGATGAAATGGTTTTTGTTCTTTTCAAAATGGTTATTGGTTCAAAAAAGAATAACTGCCCAGCTTTTCTTTAATGTTTGATATTTTTCCCCCTAAAAGCACCAACACATGGAACTAACTCCTTTTATTCTTTTGTGTTTTTAAATGCAGCAAAATAACATAAATAGTATGCCCACAAACTGTACCCTTTTTATGTTGAAAATACTTTTTTTCTTCTTTTACTGTGGGAAAATAATGTTTTCTTGTAAGTGTAAATAGTTATTTAGAGACAAAACAGGTGAACTTAAAATATTTACTACACAATCTATTTTATTATACTCTGTCTTTTTTAAGCATAGTTTTTTGTTTGAGCTATTTGATTGGATATATAGGTTACAACTTTAATTAACACGTTTTAATCTAACAAAGAAGTTCCTTTTGTTCCATTGTTGATTGAACAGACATTCGCAGACAAAAAGATCAATTGTTTTGCAAAGATTTTAATGCATTTTCCCAAAATAACATTCAGGCAGGGATGGAAATAAAAACTTAAGAGCCCTGCTTTTTTCAGATTTTCAGCACAAATTAGTCCCTTTACACATTTTTAGAAATCTAAAAAGAAAAAGTTAATTTAAAACTTGTAAACAGAAATGACTGATTATTCTGTTCAAAATAAGACATCATGTGCAGAGCAAATCCTCAGGATTCAATTTTTTTATGCAAGTTTTTGTTCTTTACAAATATGGTGCTCACACAGGAAAAGTTATCACATTTTTTAATCATTGTGAATGGAAGGACATTTGTTTTAAAGTGGCACTGTGGAGTTTTAGCCAGCAGGTGGCAGCATAACTCCCCATGAGTTTAGCACAATTATACATTTTGCTTGTGATATATTTTTTTAAGTTTGCAAAGTCTTTTACATTTTGCGTCTTGGATTTTTATTAAATACAATATTTCCGTTTAAGAGGATTTTTTTCTCATCAGAGAAAAATGGAAACAGACAGAAAAAGCAAAACCAGCTAATGATGATAAATATGAAAACAGTTGATGCTCAATAAAATGATTCTTGACCAAAAAAATTGTTTTTTTCTTATTTACTTGCAGAGGGACAGCAAAAATAAATTGTTTGTTGGTGAGTGGTTGTTAATCCACCGAGGGACCAGATGTTGATCTTCAGTTCTTCAGGTCGCTCAACTTCAATCTCTTTGGATGCTGCAGGATAAAACAGGAAGGAAGGAAAAGTAATTAAATAAATAACACAACAGATCAATACTTTCTGTAATCAGACATACTAAAAGTTTATAATTTAGAACATTTTAAACTCCCATAATTCACCAACATCAAATCCTGGAATTTGGCACAATTATATTTGTTAAATAAGATTTAATAAGAAGATTTGAAAATTTTAGAGTTTTTTTCCAAATAAAAACTAGACTGAACATCTAAATCATCTAAAAAAAGTCCCATTAAAAGTTAATTACCACTTAAGGTATATATTTTTAAGTCGTCTTCTTGGTTGTTTTGCCAGATTAAAAACTTTTGAAACCTCTGCGCTGAGATAGTTTTTTTTTTCTTTGGAGTCATTCAGTTATGATGAAAACTGATTAGATGTACAGTCAAACTGATTCCTTTTGTCATCATAACAACAGGGGGCATCAGCTGACCCCCTAAGGGCTTCCTGTCACCTGATACTCACAGCAGCATTCAGAGCCTGATCCAGGTCTTCAATGATGTCAGCCTCATCCTCCAATCCAACAGAGAGGCGGATCAGGGTGTCGCTGATCCCCAGAATAGTCCTCTCATTTTCTGGCACTGACGCGTGAGTCATGATTGCTCTAAATTATAAAAGCAAGGTACAAATGAGATGCACAGAAGAAAAAAATAAACACCCTAAAAGGATTTAATGCCTCATAAAAAAGATGAGTTACAAGTGAGATCCAAATCGAATTGATGCTTATTTATTTTTTGCTGCCCCGTTGTGGTGATATAACAAAACCCAGCTGTTTAGTTAAGGCAGCATATGTAAAAAGAAATTATATATTTTTTCAGACTTCTATATTGGTGACAGAAAGGTTACTTACGGATGTTCTGCTAAACTTTCATATCCACCGAGACTTTCTGCTACAGCGAACAACTGAAATTAAACAGCAGGAACAAATGAATTTGAATGAAGTGTTTTAAATATTCATTTGAGAACATAAATGCATTTGATAGAAATGGGGGATGGGAGGAGTTCATCCTAAAATGTTCAATAGTAATTTGTGATATTGCCCTGTTTTAATGTGTTAAGAGGGCAGTTTTGCTGGCTGCATGATGCGCTGTTTAAAGAAAAAAACTACAGACAAACCCCTTAATTCACACTTGTATAACCATTTTAATAAAGTTATTTACACTTTTGTTCCAACTTGATTCACTTTTTTGATTCAAAGTTTGAATACCTTTATTTTGGAGCCAAAACTCTCATAAGGTCCTAAAAAAAAATCTGGATTTTAGAGTTAATTTACTCCATTACACCAAGTTCCTGTCATTCTTCCCATTAGACATTGGATTTCTGGATCCAGATCATCTGGACATGTTGTCAAAATCTGTTTGTGCAGATGAGCTTTATTTGATTTTTACCAGACATCTTCACATCAGTCTGAATAAAAATTGACTACACACCAATCTAAAAACAGTGGCAATCAAAAAGTAATATTTACAATCACTCCTGGAATTCCTATTTGGTTTTAATTTACTGCATTTTAGTTTAGTTTTTGTCAAATAAAGTCACTTAACTTTTGAAATGTCATGTGCTGCAGTTTCTCTCATTTTATATTTGTAGCCCGCCACACAAAACGAGTTGTTAAAAAATTACCTTCAGGTTACTAAGGAAGGTTTTAGCATTTTCAAGCTTCCCTTTAATGTAGAAGGAAATCATCCCAGGACATCCGGTGCACTGTCTCTTCACGATTTCATACTGGGGGTGTGAGGGCAGACCTGCAGAAGAAAAACCAGGACAAGACATTAAAGCTCGTCTTTCTGTGCTCACCTAAGATTCCTGCAATCATTTCTACTGGATTCAGATCAGTTCTTTGATTTTACTGTTTACTTTTTTGGCATTAAAATGATCTTTTTGATCAGTCAACTTGGATTCCTCAGTGTTTTTACACGTACTCTAATGATTTGAGCTATTAGCACCCTTTTAGATGACACTTGGCTGTTAACATTATCACCTTTTACATCATGTAATACCACAACAAACCGCTAGATGGCAGTGGTTGTCTTTCAAGCTGGAGAAAGGATTCCAATGAAGTCACTTGTCTCCCTAACAACTAACCATCATTTACTCTATATTTTTTTCATAATTTTTTTTATTTGATATTTCCTTTAAAAATGCTTAAAAATAGTTTAAGCTAAAATAAAAGTGTTTTTAATTTAGAAATTTTATTTAAAAACAACATAAGTACCGTCTTCTTCTTTTCCTTTCGGCTTTTCCCTTCAGGGGTCGCCACAGCGAATCAGTTTCCTCCATCTCCATCTCAATAAGTACTGTATTTCTGTGTTACCTGTTAACCTATTTTACTATACTTGTGAAAATTGTTGATAAAAAAAAATTAAAAAAAATCATTCTAGTACCCAAGGTCCAAACACCTTGAATTTTTAAAATAAAGGCAGAAAATAAACTGTAGATTAGATAGTTAAAACTGAGCAAATATAAAGTGGAATGAAAATGTGCAAGCAGTTTTTTGTACAAGCTTTAGAAACAAACCTATTAGGGAAAATTATTAAAAATACAAGAAAAAGGGACACCTCACAAAAGCCACCATTCTAACATTATATGCAGCAGACTTGTTAATATGCATTAAAAATATATTGTTAAATAAAACACTAAATATGACAGAAATGTATGGTCGGATGGACGAGTTGCTAATTCCAGCATCACTTTTCTGCAAATGGCTGAAGCCAGTTCCATCACCTGGGAAAATGACTCGCTCCACCCTGGGATCCGCCTCCAGAAACTTAGCAGCCGCCATGCCGTTTTTGAAGTGCTGCTCCATTCGCAGGTGTAGCGTCTTCAGTCCACGGTTGCACAGGAAACAGTCGAAGGGAGACGGAACACAGCCCAGAGCTGAAGCCCAAAAAACAAATAAATAAATAGAGTAAAAGACTTTGGCACACCAGGTAAAGTCTTGGCAAGCCAAAGAAGCAGGAACAATCCTCTTACACTGAAAGGGTCTCAAATTGGTTCTGAACTTTGGTTGTTTACAAAATAAATGTAGGTCAAATGGCCAATTCACCAAATTCTTGAGTACAGCAAAAAAAGGTTTTAAAATCAACAACAAAAATGACATTTTATTCCAGACAATCATGTAGTTGAAATTCACAGAGATCTAACTAATGCCAGCTAATGTTTCAAAATAAAAGTATTTGGCTTTATATTTCTGTAGCCAGATTCGTAGCGACTCTTCATGTCCAAACATAGTGTTTTTCATCAGTTTGGTGTTTACTCACCGTTTTGCAGAAACCTCAGGCGCTCACACAGACCCTCATTGTTCAATGAGACCATCCCCATCACCACATCACTGTGACCTATGGAGCACAGAATACCACTGAAGAACCAGCCCGACCTTTGAGCTAAACTTAAACATGAGCCAGTGTGCTCTTTAGAGAGGTCATTTCATACATCACTGAGATGATTATATGTGACAGGGTGTCTTATTTTGAAAGGAACTTCTGTCAAAAGTTTAATGTTTGTGCTTTATTCAAGCAAAATGATAGCATAAATAGAAATTAGTGTCTTGTTGTTTTTAATGGTTGAAGTCAGTGAGAAATCAACTTGAATGGCTCTTAGAGAGTTAAAGATTCCACAGCCCTAATTTAGACTCACAAAAACGTTCTGTTCTGATGCTGCTGGATCTTAGTGCTGCTTTTGATACAGTGGATCACCAGATTTTACTGGATAGACTTAGGACTCTAGTGGGGTTCTCTGGAAATGTTCTTATGTGGTTTCATTCCTATCTTATTGTGTAAGTATGGATACATGCTCTTCAAGATTCTGTGAAATAAGTTGTGGGGTTCCACAAGGGTTGATTTTGGGTCCCATACTTTTTAATTTATACATGATGTTGCCTCTTGGGTATGTCATCAGGAGGAACTGTGTTAAGTTTCACATTGACACTCGGCTTTAGATTGCTGTGTCTCCTTGAACCTATAAACACTTTTTTTAAATTGTATTTTATACATAAAGTCATGGATGGCAGAAAACTTCTTACAGCTCAAACACGACCAAACAGAAGTTTTAATCATCAGCCCTGAAGACAAGAAAGAAATTATTTTAATTAAGCTTCAATTTAAACCGGTTTCACTTTGAGCTGAATTTAATGACAGGCTTTTATCATGTCATAATGCTTGCCAGGGTTTGCCCATTTCTCTCACTTGCCATTTATTTTTAGCCGGTAAGATTAATTGGTTAGATTATTGTAATGCCTTAAGAGTACAAGTAGTACGAGTAGAAGTCTGCCGAACAAGTTCTGACAAGAACAAGAGCGCAGGTACGGATCACAGCTATTTTAAAATGAGTATATTTGCGTGTGTTTCAGGATTGATTTTAAAGTACTTTTAAGGATGTATAAATGTTTGGATTGGGCTTTATTCTAGTACTTGTGTATGTTTTTGTCTTTTAAACATGAAGTGCTTTAAGCTACATAAAGGATGAGAAGCACTTTTGTAAATAAAGTTTGATTTGATTCATATTTCACAATAATACTTATTTCAATATGTCAAGGAAATTTTTGTAATCTTTGTAACTTTTTAAGAAAAACTAACAAGTGTCTAACATGTTAATATCAATGGAACTGCTAAAAAATGACTTTTTGTTTGATTAAAATTTGATTTTTCAGGTTATTATTTTGAGATCTGGAGATCATTAGACATGAAAACAAGCAAAGAAAACAGGAACAAAAAGTAAAGATATATATATTTCCATATTGTAACTCATTAAAGTTTATAAAAAAACAATAAAAGATTATGAGGGAGTCTAAATGCTTGAAATATCCTTAACTTCTGAAACCTTTTTACTCTTACATAATAAATGCTCCTATTAATCATTGTGAAGTGACAGTGTTTACTTATCCTTTACTGAAACTACTGCAAAAAAATACATATTCACATAAAAAGTTGATGAAAATTCCTTTAAATGAAAAAACTTTTTATGAAACTCACCGTTCATGTATTTCGTAGCCGAATACATGCAGATATCAGCTCCCAACGCCAGGGGGCGCTGTGGGAGTTTGGGAGAAACACAGGAGGTATAATTTTATGAGTCATTTAATCAAATCTGGAATGGGGATGTAGTAAACTAATAATTTATAAATGAAATGAACTTCAGCCCTTTACCTGGAAATAAGCAGACATGAAAGTGTTGTCCACGACAACCACGATATCTTTGTTGTGCTCGTGCACCAAATCAGAGCAGGCCTTGATGTCGACGACCTTCATGGTGGGGTTAGTCGGTGTCTCGATCCAGACAATCTGCACAGATACGATGTCAGTGTGAAAATAGGGGAAACAGACACACATTTACCCCGATTACTAATGGACACTTAATTATAAGGAAGTTAGTGGGTACAAATAAGACATAAAACAAGGTTGAGAAAAACCTCACAGCTTACTTTGGTGTTGGGCTTCAGAGCGGCTTTAAGGAGTTCAGGTTTTGTGCAGTCAGCAAAAGAAATGTCCAAGCCGAGACCAACTGCAATCCTTTGGAAGTAGCGGTTTGTGCCTTGAAAATGACAAAAGTTTGCCTCATTTAACAATGTTTGGGCTTTTTTTTAAATTACAGAATGACAGCACTTTGATAAAAGTAGCGTCTCACCTCCGTACACGTCATCCATGCACACGATCCCGTCCCCCGACTTCAGCAGGTGAGTGACGGTCACTGTGGCTGCCAGTCCTGAAGCGAAGGCGAGGCCTGCAGGGAGCAAAAACCTCATTTAAGACAAATGTCACAGAACTTGTTGAAGGAGGCATCCTCATGTGGAGCCAATGGAGCATTTTTTTCCTCATGAGTCATCATAATTTTTGGGTTTTTAAGTTTAATGAGGACTTGTAGTCAGTATCAAACAAACTATCGCACTCTGCAATGCGTGTTCAAGCTGCCGTTTCCAATGAAATTTCTTTGTAAATACGTATAACTCTTCATTTTGGGCTTCCATGTTCAAAACTCATTTTCACGTATAGTTATGAAAGTTTTTATGACCATTTTTGGTACAAATTGCAAAGCCACTGAACACACAATGAAAGTTAAACCAGGTCGAACTCAGAAATGATATGGGTAACATACAAATCGTTCATTCATAATTTTGGTTTCGGAATTATACATTTTTTTAAATGGTAAGTATGACATCACAGATTTCCTAAATCTAATCAATACGAGCATTATACGACATCTATTCATGACTCCACTGTGTTCTCATAATGAAAATGTTAATGGCTTATTTAAAAATTACATTTAAACACTTTTTTTTCACAAAAAATTTTCAAACGCAATGTATTGTGTTTGAAATACCAATCCACACTATTTATTTTTGCAAAGACTTCTGGGAAATTTCACGTAAATTCAGACAGCCCTACAAAATGGCAAACGCACTATATATTGTGAAGGAATTCATACATAGCCCAATCCTCTTTCAACTGTAGGTGGTGGACATGCACTACGCAGTAGTAAATAGTAGAAAAAGAAAAATAGGAAGAAGCCCCTCCCTGCTTTTCCAGTGTGAACACCATGGGCTAAACAATTAAGAACGCTTGCCAAAATTCCCAGTGAGTATGTAGTTTGATAAGGGGCTAAGTTGACTCACTAGGCATTTATAAAAGAGATAAACACTATTATCAGTTGAGAAAAAGTTGAAGAGTAAGAGTTCTATACTAAAAATGTAATTTTTCTGTTTTGATGTCTGCATATTTTCTGTGGGTGTGCTTAAACTTACAGTACTTGGCTCCATCCAGAGCTGCCACAGCCTTTTCCAGACAGTTCCTGGTAGGATTTCCACTTCGGCTGTATTCAAAACCCTAAAGTTAAACAAAAACATCCAATAATTCACCAAAGCTAACAAGGATTCTTGTTTTTCCGAAACGTTTGTAACCAAAACCTTGGAAGCTGAAAATGTTGCGATGCAGCACTGATCTGATGATTCATTATAAGTTGCCTAATACTTGTATTACTAACTGAAATATGAGATCTGTTCAAATAGCTTCACACAAAGGGTTTGTGTACAAGGTTACATCTGTGAAAACAGTCACCTGTTACACCAGCTTACCTTGCTGTTGGTATCTCCCTTCACAGCCTCACAACTATATCACTTTTTTTATTTTTTTTTATTTTTATAAATCATTCACCAATTCTTAGAGCTGAATCTCATGTGACGTAAATAAGTCAAATCTGTATGTGGGAACCGCAAACTGGTCTGTTAATGAATGAGAAAGACATTTGGCAAGCCTGTGCCTGTCTGTGTATAGGTGAGGCATTATGAATTTTGATCGGACTCATAGTGTTGTTTCAGCAGTTAATACTCTACACAACTTGAGTTTAGTCTTTAAAGATGTACACAATAAAGGATGACTTCAATCGATCTGTGCCCTCAACTGAAGCACTTTTACGATAAACTTTCTTGTCTTTTTGCCAGCTTAATGTGGTGTTGCTCAAACGTGTTCCGCATGTTTTTTCTGCTCTGATTCAGGGTGCCATCGTTATGTGTGAAACTTGATAGTAAAAATTGTATAACCTGGGGGGAGAATTAAAGCAGAGAAATGGAAAACATGCAGCTTTGGCAGCACCAGAAAACCTGCTGCCAACAGAGTAGAAACTGACTATAAAAAAAAGGCCAAAAACAAACATATAGTTCCGGGGGGAAATATACAATATTTTAACAGTGTGAGAAGAAGACAGTTGGAGAGGGGAAAAAAACCACGTTTGGAATACAAGCTGATTTTAGTCTGGATTCCCAGACTGTTCAAGGTCAGAGATGAAGCAACTAGATTTTCACAATAAAACTAGCTCATAAAATATTAAAGTTTAGATTTAAAAATAAAAGATTAAAACATCTAATGTCACTTTAATATAACTATATATGTTGACTCAGGTTAAAAAGTACTCGATAATAGAATAAACAGTGAATAAGACATTCAGGAAAAACTGGTTTCATTGATTTTCTAGATGGCAATATTACTTTTTAAGCAGAGATCAAACATATAACACATTTTTATCTCGAAATGTTTTATTAACACGTTATTATCTGAATATAAAAATAAAAACAACGTTTTTGTCATTTATATCCCACTTTAGACGACATATATGTTCCACGTGGATGTTGCTGGCTCATCCTCACCCCCCTCGACTTAAATAACCGTGTCATATCAGCTACTTACGGCGTGGTCACCCGGTGAGAACTGCTTGAACGTTGTGGACAGGGAAATAGGCGGCACCACGGCCATCGACTTCCACTGCTCCGGCTCCTGTCCGACGTGGATGGCGTCCGTGGCGAAGGATTTGAAACCGGTACGGAAGCCGGCAAACAGACCATTCTGCGCGTTCTGGTTGTTAGCGTGCTCCATCGCGATGTGTTTCCAAAAAGCGTCCGGACCGCCGTGTACTCAGAGCGCGCATTACCACTAAGCGGAAAATGGGAAATACTATATACCGGGGTAGTTCTGGGAGCCTGCTTCTCTCAGCCAATCAGAGCCTATCAACAAGGAGCGCTCTCTCTGATTGGCTGATACAGGCTGTGTGGCCTGCCCATGTTACGACAGCACGTTGTTTGCGTTCCTATACTATAGCTCTGATGCAACATCCCTTCATGTTTAACAAAGGGAGCCACGTTTTTTCGTTTTCTTCTTCTTTATTTAAATAATCGTGAATTATTAAACTAATTAGCAATGTTACCGTTTGTGACAAAAAAATCGATTTTATTTTGAGAATGCTTTCAATTTAAAACAATTGTTGTTCTCAAAGATACTTAAAGTTTGAGAAAAATGACCAAAAACGTATTTATAAAACTTGTAACAGATTATTCCTCACCAATTCCAATAAAAAATCTTTATTTTTTCCCCTTTTACAAACGAATCCGAATGTATTACCAGTTTTTGACTGCAGGGGGCGAGCGTGCTCTGTTACACATTTATAAACACACTTCTAAAAAAAAAAAAAAAGATGAGGGATTTATTTCAGTCAAACAAGCAAGAAAGTTGTACTTTAAAAAAAATGTAAAAATATCTCACCTCTGACATATGACATCCTGACTCAAGATCAGGAGGTTATCTATATATTCAAATTAAGTTTGAGCCATAGAGATCAGTGAGATTTGAAAGATTCGTCTGAAAATAGACAGGACTCTAGTTTAGTATTTGTCAATATTAGAGTTATTTTATGTGTAAAATGCTGACCATCTGCTTTTTATGAAGTACGCCTCTAAATCGTATACTTGTAAAAATAAACTTAAGGGATTTGTTATGTGTAGTTACTGTTGTGTGTGGTGGCAGGCCATTAAGGCTATCTGGGATTGTCTCCTTTTTCCCAATAAGATTTGATTTAGGGGTAGAAATAAAATAATTTGATACTTCTCACTGCTCATTCCCACTAATGAAAATGTGTCCACTTGTGTTGTGTATTGTGGTATTCTTCATGAAAGGCACAAAGAAACAGAACAGAATTAACTAGCAAACATTTATTAATTATATCATTAATTAGATGAGATGAAGAAAAAAATAATTTCAGCATGATGCTGATAATTTACAAAGATTAAATATAAATAGATATAGTGATTTAAAAAATCGGATGAATGAAATCAAACATATCTTTCCTTCCATAGTGTCATTTCTATATTTCAGAGTGATCTCTCTCACAGTAAAGCAACTTTAAGTCATATCTTGTTGCTGCATTGATATTAAACAAATGAGATCTCACATCTTCAGGAGTTTTTTTTATGAAAATAACATTCAAATTTATGATATCCCATCAGTATATTTTACAGACAATAATAGGAAAATGTTGATGGTTGATAAAAGTAAAAGGTTTTCTAAAGAGGTTAATCAAACTGATCTTGGTAGTGTCATTATTTTTCTGTTAAAAATAACAAACAATGATAAAAAAATAAATAAAAAACACAAGACTGTTTCTTTCTTTATATTCCCACTTTTATTTGCATGTTTGTCGTACATTTTTCACAAAAATGCAAAAATCTTGCAACATTTTCCACTATCCAAACTTCCAAGCAGCATGTTTACATTGCTATCCATTGTAGCCCTTTCTTCAGTATAAAATTAATTAGCATTTCCCCAAGGAAAGTAGTCTAAAAACTGTCTGCATATATAGATTTAAAAATGTAATAAAAAAGAAATGTGTAAGGCAGAATAACTTGCAGTGGAGTGAATCTGACCAGTCCGCTGGTACTATTTCCAAGAATTTGTAAAAATGTACACAAGATGATGATGTTCAAACTTCACACATAACCATCACATACTACTATGAAGTTCTTTTTAAATTCCTAGAACTAAAAATGACCTAAAAAGTAAAAATAACAGCAGTTTCCGTATATTTCCTGCTGCTTTTGTGAGTGTCAAAAAACAGAATCAGTGAGAAACGGTTTTAACAAGTTTCATGGTTGAGATGTTTCTGAAAGGCTTGAACGCTTGACTGATCAAAAGTGTCTACAAAACTCAAAACAGGGATTGGTCAGACAGTTATAGGGAGATGAGTTGGAACACTTGTTGCACAGGTTTTGCATAAAGATCAAGTTGCTCATCTCCATTTGACTCACACAAGTTTCTCTTTCTCTTATTTGATGGTTACCATTTTTAAAAACAACCTTTTCATTGATTCTCTTTAGTTGTTCATGGACCACATTTACATATTATTGATTATAAAGTTGGTATTAACTTTTAGAACTAAATTGTGCACTGTAAATATGTCGAGATGTCTATTTTTTTTTAAACCTTTTGAAATAAATTTTGTAAATTAAGAAATAAGTGTTTTCATTAAAAAAAATGACACAAGTTAAAAAATGGGGTAAAGACAGGCTTTATTTGACGTGTTTGGTTTAAATGGTTTAATATTTTTCACCTGCCCAAATGTTTCTGAACTCTCGCGATACTTCAGACCGGAAGACAATTCCCGAGTGTTTCGTACTTGTAAACTGGAGCGGCTTATGTTGTTCAGCAACGTCAGTTTAGAAAGGTTGTGTGGCGGCCAGGACTTTGTTTTCATCTACTAATCTTTTATCTAAGATAAACGGATTGTTTTTGCGTTTCTGGCATATGGAAAACTATTAAATTAAATGTTGTGCAATTTCCAGTATTTGCTTGAGGACCTGCATCTGGCGAATCGCATCAGATCGCCCGGAGGGTCATCGTCAACGGCGACACCCTCTTCTTCGTCGGCACCGAGCGTTTGAGAAAATGACCGGGGAGAAGATCCGCTCCCTGCGGAAGGATAACAGGCCGAGTAAGGACGAGGACTTACTGGAACCCGATGAGGAGGCTGCGACCGGGACGTTTTCCTCCTCCAAGGCGAACAACAAAAGCAGAGCGAGTAAGATCTTCAGCAACCACAAGTTAATCGGGTCGCCGTCCGCTCCGCAGCAGCAGAACCAGGAGTCGCAGATTAATGCTAACACATCAGACGTCGTTGATGACAACAACAAAAACCCCATCATCCGAACCGGACTGGACTTCCCAGTGCACGAGTGTGTTTTTAAAGGAGATGTCCGACGCCTGTCCTCGCTCATCCGAACCCAGAATATCGCCCAGAAAGACGTTCATGGTGAGTTTACCGTCACATCAGGCCTGGATTCAGGATCAATATTTGATAGGAAAAGGAAAGGTAGGGAAGAAACTGAGATCAGATCATTACAAGGAAGAGTAGTTTGGAGGAAAAATCAACCGCAGAAATGTCCAGTCTACACGAATTCCTCTGATCTAGAAGTTTACTTTTACAGGCATCCTTTCACCCCCACAGGAGTAACCCCTGTTATCAGCACTCCTTCAGTAGTAAGAGCGCTCACAGTTTATGGATTTATGTTTAAAATCTTGTGAAGTCACATTTGTGAGGGTCAAAGTCTGCTCTGTTTTTTCTAACTGAATCCTCCTGGACTGTAAAAGCAGCCTGCAGCTGGGCAGGATGACTGACAGCCCGCACTGACATCACTGGAATGGGATCCATGACATGCAGCAAGGCGTGGAATTTGAACCTGTAACTGTCAAAGACAGACGTTCCCGCCTTAGTGCATTTGAATGGTTCCACTTCAGTTCTTTATGTCACACTATTCTGGGATGTTTTTGGTTGCAAACACACAAATGAATATAAAATAAATGCAGTTTGAATTTGTTTCACAAAAGGTGGTCTGCAGAAATTCTCACTATAAATCCTAGATCGAACCAAATGTAGAGCATGTTATGGTTTTATGCTTTCCTCCTTGATTAAAGTCCCACTTCGATCATCTTTTGATCTATTGTAAAAGCATTTCCAGTGATCTTTTAATTATTATTATACAGTTTTTAGCCAAAATAAAAAAGAAAACTGTCATTTTCTAGGACATAGTTTCTAGCGAGCAGCACAAAGAGATTTTTCCTCTGAGCAAATGTTGGCACTGAGTAACCCTGCCCTCACTTCCCATCATTGATCTGTTATCCATTGACTGTATATAGAGAACTGGACAGAGAATGTGTAGTGCCACCCAAAGAGAACACCTCGCCTGCGGCTCCAACAAAATAAAGTCAATTCAGTCGCCATTTTTCCACGACATGGACGTTGCCATGTTTGAACCAGGAGACAGTGATTGGTCCGAATTGGTTTGAGACAACGTTTCTGTGGCAACTTTTGTCGCCAAATGAGTCAGCTGGTTCAAAGTTCGCACCCCTTTCTCCAAAAGCAGCTCAAGAGAATGTGTCGATCAAATATTGGAGATGGGGCCAGCCATAGACGTATATTAATTCACTGGACGAAATAAGGTGATGACAGGTTTTGTTTACAGGTAATGCCTTACCTCTGGCCCTTGCAAAATCAGGTCACTGCAGCTTCCTGATTGTCTTCTGCCATGTTGAAATCCGATGATAGTGATTGGTTGGAGTTGTCTAAGTCAACGTTTCTATGACAAGTACTGTCGCCAGTTATTAGTCAGCCTAAGTCCACACCCCTTCCACTGAAAGGAGCTTGAGAGAATCTGTCAATTAAACGTTTGAGGTGGGGGCCAGCGGGCACCACATGCTTTTACTGAGGCTTTTGATCGGTCAGTTTATAACTGACTTTCTCAATTTAAGTCTTTGGGATTTTGGCTTCTTGTAGCCATCAGGTACTTCCTATTTTGAACCCGAGGGGGAGGGGTCACTCTGTCCAGTTCTCTATATATAGCCAATGCTGTTAGCATTCTCTCCTGCTAGCTTATATCTCCTCACAACCCCAACCTAACATGCATAAAAAATGGCGAGCAATATTGGAAATATTCAGTCGTATAGTTTTAAGCCATATGCCAGCTCGGACGAGGAAAACAAAGGCGTACATGGATCTACTTGTTGTCTTCAAGTGAATGTATCAGAATGGAGACGAACAGGGAGGTTGTGGCCCACCCAATGTAAAACAAACAAACTCAAAAATGTCATTTTAACCTGAATTTTCATTATTTGTGTCCTCACTATGAGAAAAAGCCCACTAGAACATGCTAAAAACACCAAAAACACAGTTTTCCTTGGGGTGTCTGTTTAAACTCCTGATTATGCATACATGGTAACAGCACCACAGGCAAGATTCTTGTCCCAGTCTCGGGAGTCTTTGCTGATATGATCAAAAGCGGAAAACAAATTCAGTTTCCCTCCCTTTTCTTTCAGGAAACACCCCGCTACACCTGGCTGTCATGATGGGACACAAAGGTGAGCATTGTTTGGATACCTATGTGCCATCCGCCTTTCTTTGCCTGTTTGCAAATTATTTCCGATCACGGTTATGCTTGTCTTCATGAGCTTCAGTTAATTTTTCCAGCCTCTTTTTTTGTGGGAATTAGTCTACCTATATAGGAATATAAATTTGTCACACATCACTGCACATCTCCCAGCAGCAAAAAAACTTCATGCATAAATAAAGACTTTTTTTGTTTTCTCCCCTGATTCAAAAATAAAAGTGAACAGAACATTTTCTTTATGAATATTGGGGATGATTTCTTCTGAAAATCCCACGAAGAAAACTCAATCTGATCACTTTGTCAAGAAATGAAAAGTAATGAGTAAATATGTTTGTTAATTAATATTTATATGTAAACACGTCTTATTTAAAAAAAAGTTGTGACATTAAAATGTGAGGGAAAAAAGTGCATGGTGCAATTTTTATTTTATTTTTTAATTTAACCTTATATAATAAGTATGTCATGTCGATCAGCGAATATTATAAAATATTAAGCTGAATTGTAATGGACTTGTTGAAAGCACATTAAACATTAAAGCACTGTGCTCTTTGTTATTCATTGCACCTCTTCAAAAGAGACTTCAGGGTGCTGTTTTGTCAAATGAGTCCTCCAGCTTTTTGCAGCAGTAGTTGTACAAATGTTGGACATTTTGGGTATGTAGGTGCTCTCTGTGCACATTTGTTTGCCGTCTATCACTGGAGCATTGGGTTTCAATTGATTTCGCATTCACTAAGGTCAATTCTCGTCTGGCTTGAGGCCCTTTTTCACTACCCGTCAGTGATTCAGTCGGCGGAGTGACAAAGTGCTGTGGCGGACACAATGCCGTGGAATTGATTTTGCTAATGAGGTCGCCTGCGTCTTGCCTGAATCGGCCTGTTCTCCGGGGGATGCTCGCTTGGGCGAGACAGACTGAAGGCTACAGCATGAGATCACAGTCTGGGTGTGGCCGCTCTTTCGGGATGCAGCAGACAAGGCTCTGTGTGTGTTTGCATGATTTCATAATGTAACTGCAAATGGCAGGTGAAAACCGAACGGGCACGCCAGTGGAAAATTGAGTGTAATGGAAGTCCGTTTTGTAACAGCCGAGCTGAGAGCAGAACTGATGCTGCTGTCCTACTTTAAAGGCAGCTTTTGCGTGAGATCTTTGCCATCTTTACCTTCTGCTTATGGAGTGAGACTGATGGGGGCGACTTAGAACCAGAGTTCTGGTGATGGTGTGTTTGGCCCGGAGGAGCTGGACTCCACCTGTAGTCAATGTTGTATTGGACAGGAGCTGCTTTCATCACTCTGAGGCTGATAACTGTGTCTGATCTGAACGGGCCAAACATGCTGCTGCTTCTCATGCAATCAAGCCATGCATTCACTCCCATGCATTGTTTGTGTCTTTTGAACAGTTATGCTTATATTTATGTACACTCACCGGCCACTTTATGAGATATGCCTCGCTAGTACCGGGTGAGACCCTCTTTTGCCTTCAGAACTGCCTTAATTCCAGGTGGCATAGATTCAATAAGATACTGGAAACATTCTCTGGTGAGTTTGCTCCATATTGATATGAAAGCACCACACAGTTGGAGCGGCTGTATATTAGGGCTGCCACAAACGATTATTTTAATAGTTGACTAATCACTGATTATTGTTTCCCAAATAATCGAGTCATTCGCAAAGTGGATGTAAAGCACACATCTTAACAATCATTAGCTTTAAACTAACTAAAAATAAAGACAATTCAGTTGATAGTTTATTGAACTTGCAAAATGTGCATTTTTTGGTGCTGAACCCTCACAACTTTACTACACTCTGACTCTATAATATAAAGTAACGATTAATCGACTAATTGTGGTAGCCCTAATTTTCTTGTTCAAAAAAACAGTCTGAGATGATTCCAGCTTTATGACAAGGCACCTTATTCTGCTGGAAGTGGCATCAAAAGATGGGTACACTCTGGTCATAAAGGGTCACAAAGTGATGGAGATGGTCAGAAACAATACTCACGTAGGCTGTAGCATCTTATCTATGATCAATTGGTACTTAGGGGTAACAAGTGGTCATTTGAGTTACTTTTGACTTTCAGCTGGAACCAATCTGACCATTTGCCCACAGAACTTCTGCTCATTGGATATTTTCTCTTTTTCTGACCATTCCAACCATATCCGTGAACCCTAAAGATGGCTGAGCGTGAAAATCCCAGTAGATCAGTAGTTTCTGAGATACTCCGACCAGTCCTTTAAATCTCCTTTCTACCCCATTCTGATGATCGTTTGAACAGACCATGTCGACATGCCATCAATTGAGTTGCTGTCATGTGATTGGCTGATTAGAAATTTGCGTTAACGAGCAGTTGGACAGGTGTGCCCAATAAAATGGCCAGTGAGTGTCTATGTTGTAATCTGAGTTTACTGCTGATTTGAATTTACTTAAACAGTTTGATGGTGTATGCGAGCGCAGACCTTTTGACAAGATCTAGGTTAACGTGAGAAGCATAATATGGTTCTGTGGAGGTGAAAATTCAAAAAAAGTAGTTGGATAAAGAGAAATTTTTATTTTTTATGGTGGTTCTTAAGACAGTTTTGAAAACAAAAATGTTTAAAAAAGCTCAATTTGTGCATTTCTTTATGACCTATAATCACTTTTTCCACAAACTAAAAACGCATCAAATGCTGAAAAACCAAAGCAGAAACCAGCAGGTGTTCAGATCAGGACACAAGTCCTGGCTGCTCTTTACGAGCTTCAGCACATCTGCTAAATGTCGGGATTTTCATTATTATACAATCACAGGATTTAGCAGATTGACACTGAGGTCAAAGGTAACAAGGGATTACATAACAAAAAAAAGAGGATGCATTTCTTTGGCTTCTTTCTCTCACTGATCCGCCTAATGCATCAACAGAGTTTTGCCTTTTAGTTTCTTGTTGCTAAGCTGCATTTTTAGTCCTCAGTTACAGCCTTTATGTTTAGTTGAATCATATGGTTTGTACAATGAACTTTTCTGACACAGCCGCAAATATAATTCAAGTTTAGAAGAAAAACTTGTCACCGGTTTTGAAGCTGACCTGAATGACTGTCTTTGATGACTTGGTTCTTGTCTCAACAAACTTTTCTATTTTACTATAAACACCATTTTTGGATCACGTGCAGTCAATTAGAGAGTGTCTAGGTGCATGAAAGAGTTATTTTTCGTCATAACAAAGGATGAAGAGTGTTTTTATATGAGGTATTGTGACAACATGCCACACAAACAGTTATTTTTTCAAATTGACAGGTTCATCCTGAGGATTAAATGGGATCATGAGGACAGCAGCTACTTTGTCCCATAATGTTGAATTCCTGCTAAAGATGAGCCGTAAATGAGAGCTGTGGAAATGATAACTGTTTAACATTATTTACCATTAGCTGACATCCACTCAGCAGCAGCTTGTTGTCGGGCCGTCAGCCTCCTCTCTGCCTCTGTGCTGCGCTCCGCTAACAGACAGAGCTGTACAGATGCCAGCATTATAATCAATGATGTCACAACAAAACGGGGCAGCTTAGGCGGAACAACGGGCTTCATTTTAGACTGGTGCAAGTTGTTGACAAGCTGCTCAGAGACTGGAAAAAGCCTCTTTCATGTTTTCGGAATTTGATTTTAAAGCACATCATAGAAATATGGGTTCCTAACATTTTCCCCTTTCTTTCTGGACATTTAGATTTATTTTGCAGTGACATCTAAAAAAAAAAAAAAGGATTTTGTAACTGAAGGTCCCATATGGCTCAGCAGTTAATGGGTCAGCTCTCATATCCATTCTGTTCCCAGGATTATTTTTTTTTCTGCTGCTAAAAAATGACTGTTCCACATCCGACATTGGGTTGCATTAGCAAGCACCTGTATTAAAATAAGTCATTTATTCATACGTATATATAGCATTTATAGTCTACCAAGTTAAAAGAAGTTTGTAGGAAAAAGCAAAACATATGAAGTTTTTTTAGCTTCAAAAAGCAAAATGAGTACTTGTATATGTTTCCATGGCAACCCCAAGGATGTGGTGACTTGCATTTAAATTATGTGTACATTTTCTTTGCAATACATTATTTTATTGCATGTTGTTATTGCAACACTTTGGGGGGGGTTGTATTCATTTATTCAAATAATGTATCAAATGAGAAATCCAAGTTGTGTTCACTTTATGTGTGATTCTTCAATGTTTTTTTTTTCCTTTTCTCGAATGTCCACCCTACAGAGTGTGCTCATTTGCTTCTGGCCCACAATGCACCAGTGAAGGTGAAGAACGCTCAGGGTTGGAGCCCCCTCGCTGAGGCCATTAGCTACGGAGACCGACAGATGAGTAAGTAGCTGGAAGGAAAAAAAAAAAAATCCCAGTCACTGCTTGATTCCCACTCGGAGGCAGAGCTTTCAAAGTCCACCACAGCTGCACGGCGGTAGCCAGCCAGTCCGCTGGTTTGCTTCCCGCTGCGTGGTTGCTGTGGAGTCTGAGTTTTCTTGTGTGGACGCGCTGATGGGACAGAGATGTTAAGATACATGCCAACAAAAAGCTGTTTTCATTGCTGCTGTGAGGGCTCAGCAGCTGTCTTATTCGTGGACATTTCATCACCCGTCTGGCTTCAGTGTCTCACTGAAAGGCAGTTCGTTTCCATTAAAAACTCCAAGTGGCCCCAACCTTTTTTTTTCAAATTCTAAATTAAGACTTTCTTTACATTGCATATGTAATTTGACTAAATGTAGCAGAATTAGGCAGATTTTTCTGGTCCAAACCTCCCCCCCACATTGGTCTGTTCTGCTGTAATCAGCAATACAGCCGGCAGTACTTTGTTGCAGTGTCTTATTTAAAATGTGCTAACTCCTATAAAGCGTGCCACATGTTCAGACTTCTGGCTTTGTAAAAAGTATTTGAGGGTTTTTAAAGCATGTTTGTCTAACCTCATTTTTTTACTGCATTTAAAAGTACAAACCAGTGTTTAAGCTGGAGTAGGAAGGACTGGGATTGTGTTTATTCTTTTTTTAGTATAAAAAAAAATCCCATTTATCAGAATAAACATGAAAGAAGAATAATACTTAAGCTCAGATAGATGTGACTGTGAAGAAAAGCAAAGGCCTTAAAGCCCTTTAGGAGTTGACTTTATCAGTAGTTTGCTGAAATGCTTGTTTAACCATCAGGGCCATGCTACATCTGTTACCATGGTGACACCAATGGTGAGTTCAGTTTTGTATGTATCAAAAAAGTTATGGAAGTTCACAAGATGATCTTGCAATAAAAACTTCTAAGCTTGAAGTCCCTCTCCGATCATCTTTTGATCTATTTTAAAAGCGTTTCTAGTGGTCTTTTAATAATGATTGTCATTTTTAGCCAAAAAAACCATACAAACAAGAAAAAAAACACTCATTTTCTAAGACATAGTTTCTGCGGAGCGGCAGCTTTTCATTCGAAATTTTTCTTTGGGTTGTGGTTGAGACTGTTGGCACGGAGCAATCTCGCCCTCTTACCCTCCCTGTTGGTGAGAGCTCTCTGTTCACATGCTTTCCCACTACAAGCTTTTTCCTATTTTTTTTCCTGATTTACAACTTTTTAAATAAATAGTTATAAATTCAATGTTAAACTTATTTTTTTACATATGTCTTCTATAATAAGAAAAATGTCACAAGAACATGCTAAAAACATCAAAAACATAATTTTCATTGATATGAGTCTAAGTTTACCCCCCAGAGAAATCTGTCTGTTCCTTCTTTCCCTGCATATTTTGACTCTGAACTTGCTGAAGGAGGATGAGGATAAGACTGTGATCCTTGTTTCTGCAGAACAAACTAAATCAAGAAAAATAACCCAACAATGAGCAATTTTTAAAAGTAATTTTAACACATTTAGCAAAAATTAACTCTTAGATTTACAGCAATTCTCTAAAGTAGCAGAATATTTGTTTTCTGTAGGAAAAAGTTGAATCAATGCCAGATAAGATTCTGCTTATCTCATTATTGACTGAAGCTTCTGCAGAGGCGCGTTCTGAAATCTCCTTCTCTGCTGCATTCAGACACTTCCAGTTCTAAGAGATTGAATTATTGACACTTTAAGATCCTGTTTTTTTTCTAACAGAGATCTCTATAGAGGGCTCTCTAAATGGAAATATCCAGAAGGCTATACTTGTATGTGTCACAGCACATCTCTGCATTTAGCCGACACTCTTTGGTTAAAAATGTGTAGAGACCTAACCTGCCCGTTTGATGGAATAAAAGGAAAAAAGTGTAGAACTTTCTTTCTTTTCAGTGCAATAAATGTTGAGATCTGTACTGTGTTCTCCTGGGGAGCAAAGCTCTGAGCTTTCTGTTAGAATAATAAATGTTTTTTTCCTTTGGTAAACTTGTTTAGAGCACATTCAAGTTGAAGGGAAATGGATGCATTTGTTTGTTTCTGTTTCAATAAGGAGGTGAAATATGGTTCAGATAAAGGACACTTCTGTAAGAAAATAAACCCAACTATATGATCAAGCAGTTGCTGAAACTTTCAATATATTATTTTATGTTTTAGATAGTATATATGACCTGATTTGGGATGAGATCAAATATGGAAATTAGATCAATGGGGGGTTTTAATAGTTTAAATGTTTGGGGAAAAATGAAAATCTTTGCCTGGAAACATATTTGATTAAAAACGAGGTTATTTAATGATTGATTTTAATTAATTTATCTAGATTTTAACCAAAATAAGTCATAAATCAGACAGAAAAAATGTATTATTTTTATTATAACCTTTTCATGTCCGCACATTTATGTTGAAACAGCAAAAGAGAAATAATGTCAGCAGAGATTTATGTATTTTTTTTAACCTTACAATTATAAATCATTCATAAAGCTCTCCGTTTTACCTGGTTTGATGTCTACCTATATTAGAATTAGAAGCTTCTAGTTTCTCAGAAATCTGTCAGCTGTCCAGTCACATCTAATAACTAATGGCACTTTGTGGTGATGAAATGCAAAATGGCCTCGACTGTGTCTCTTTTTATTAAAGCATGAAGATGAAACGGCAAAGATCAGTTCCCTCATTAATGCCAGGAAAGTCTACTTATCCTCTTCCGCGCTGCGGATGTCTGCGCCGGCTCCTCTGCCCGTGCTGACTGGGTGGTCCGTGGCCAGATGGTGACTCTGTAATGTTTTGCTTGTCACACTGAGAGGAGGTGAAGATCAGGAGGAGCCCCATCCAGAGCTTGTCCACATTCATTAGGCAGCCGGACCACAAAAACCCCCTCCCTCTGCAGCCGTGTTAGCCTGCATGTGTGTTGGTGAGAGCCTGCGTGCCTGTGCTGTTATTCGGCCTACTTTTACCATCACTGCATCCCCGGCATTAGAGGAGCAAGATGAGCAAGTGCATGAAGGGGGTCAACAAGTTCTCAGACTAATGATAATGTTCTTCTAAAACAAACAAATATTTGTCTTAAAAAAATAAAGAATTAGTAAATAATAAGGGTGTAGGAAAAATCAATTTGCCGATATATCGTGATACTTCAAATGGCGATACTTTCATCAATTTAAAATGCTGTTAAGGCGATATTTAGTTAATTATTTATGGGCATCGTTCAGCATCTTACTTTAGTTTTCCATTTTTTTTTCTAGTTTTTGGTGGACTGAATGAATTAATATTCAAGTAGAGGTTTTTTTTCTAAGTCATATTCTTAAAAAAATTTAAAAAATTGTTCATTCTTGGGATATATGGTGATATGTATCGTGAGTTGGGTATCGTGATGTGTTACTCAGACTAATGATAATGTTCTTCTAAAACAAACAAATATTTGTCTTAAAAAAATAAAGAATTAGTAAATAATAAGGGTGTAGGAAAAATCAATTTGCCGATATATCGCGATACTTCAAATGGCGATACTTTCACCAATTTAAAATGCTGACAAGGTGATATTTAGTTAATTATTTATGGGCATCGTTCAGCATCTTACTTTGGTTTTCCATTTTTTTTCTATTTTTTTTTGTGGAATGAATGAATTAATATTCAAGTAGAGTTTTTTTTCTAAGTCATATTCTTAAAAAAAATTGTGAAAAATTGTTCTAGTACAGTCTTGGGATATATCATGATACGCATTGTATCGCAAGACTCTTGCTAATACACACTCCTAGTAAATACGGTAGTCATGCCTTTACAGTCATCCTTGTTTCTCTTATTTGTCACAATAAATCCCCACAATTATTTCACAATCTGTGGTTAGTACTCCCTGCAGACCGGGAAAGATTAAAATAACCTTTTTTTTAGATGCACCCTTTTTATTTTTTGTGTCTTTTATTTGTGCATAAACAGAAAATGTCTTTTGGAACCACAAAGCTGAGGCGCTGTGAATTCTTAAATGCTGTAAGTGTCCTTCAGAAGCACTTCCCAGGTTGATAAAGAGGCTGAAGGAGCAGTTCATTAACTACCAGTCCCTGAACTTCTTGGAATGGTTTGATCCAGGAAGGTTGGATGACGCATTATAGTTACAGGAAAGATGAACTCTCTGAGGTGTTTTTGTTGTTGACAATAATTGAGTGTAGAAAAAAAGTGCATTATCAGAGTACCTATAAAATGAACTAAATAAAAATGCCCTATATGCTTTAGTTTTTACTGTCCTAATTAGGCCTAAACAATACATTGCAAATTTATTGTCATTGCAATGTCAGCCTGTGCAATACACGTATCAAAAAAGATGGCTTCAATTGCAATAAAGGGTTACCATAAATGTCTACACATGCAAAAACAATCTTATGGCAGCTTGACATATTTATCAAAACTGATGCAGTAAAATGGAAATTATGTATTAATTGTTGTACTACATGGTCGTGTATCGCAAGTCATATCATTATTGCAATATTGATCACTAATATCGCACATTTTTCTAATATCGTGCAGCCTTGTTGTAGTGCATGAATTTAACATTAACCAAAAATTATGCTATAAAAGCTTTAATACAATGAGAACAATTGACACTTATAAAATTAAGGTTTGGTTTGACATTTAGTTTGAATCCAAAATTACTACAAAATAGAGAAAAAGTTAGTTTAAATTTGAAATATGTTTGGAATGTAATTATGCAAAAATGTTCACAAATATATAGTTTTTCACCTGGATAACTCCACCATCCCTTCCACCAGGTCCTGGAAAGAATGTTCTTCCTTTCTGAGACAATAAAACGGTACAACTCTTCTTTAAGAACAGCTTACCTCATAAAACATCGTGACAGGTCTATATCTTTAATTTTACACACTGGTAATTTGAACATTACAAATTTTCACTATACTGTATTATAAATAGCTTTTTCCTATTTTTTTTATCTGATTTTGTAGAAATTTGAAGAAAAAAATGCATATTCCCCTCAGATAAAGTGTTCTGATTCTAAAGTAGCAATTGCTTAAAGTTTTATCCTTTTGTGGGAAAAAAACATATTTTGCTAAAACATCCTTTATTGATAATGTAGCGATGTTTTTGTCTTCTTTATTTTTCTTTTTAGTAACCGCTCTGCTGAGAAAACTGAAGCAACAGAGCAGAGAAACTGTGGAGGACAAGAGACCCAAACTGCTGAAAGCCCTAAAAGAGGTATGCAATCCACGCTTGACACCATAGCAACCTATTCTCCTGGAACTGGAATTTTTTTTTTTTAACTAAATCTGGTTTTTACCAGTTTGCTGCTTTTTAAAACCGTTTTTACTCAGTCAACCCTTGATGGGTGAGGCTCAGAAATGTGCTGTTGTTGCTCTCCTGAAAGCCGATGATCCTCTAGCATTTAGAAGTCAGTCGTGACATTGGGATTGATGTCATCAGCTGTGCGGGTGAGCGCATTTGATCCCAGCCGTGCCACATAATTGACTTGTTTTGAGACGTCTGTCGGGGAGAAGTTCCCCTGAAGAAAAAACACTTTTTTGTTACAAGCTAAAATTGCAGCTTTATTGATATTTCAGTCATTTAATGTAATCAAAATCCAAACTCAAGAGTGTATTTTATTAAGATCACATTTTTTTTAATTATTTTTCTGGATATAGAAAACAGTATTTTCAAGAACTGTACTCTAACAGTATATATATTACCTGTTCCCCATATACATAGAAGAACATAAATATTATTTTGTTTGTCCTCCTGAAGTTGCACAACAAACCTATCAGGGTGTGGACAAAAATGTGTGTTGCTACAACCTTACCAACAATCATTTATGTGTTTAGGTGGATCAGACTGTATCACTTCAATCCCCTCAAAACAGTTTTTTTTTTTTGTCTTTTATGGTTAAAAAAGCCACAACTCTTTAGTTTAATTTGTTTTTGGGTGGTCTTTAGCTGCTTTTAATAAAGCTGCTGCTAATTATCAAACAAATTAGTGGTTTGAATGTTTTGAGTGATGCGTTTTCATCATAAATGTCACAAACATGGTTTACAAATACAATAAAACAGTACATTTAATCACATATTCTCCCTTAAAAAAAAACGAAAAACAAACTAACGTATTTTAATGATGAAAATGTCTGCTTCTCCACAGCTTGGAGACTTTTACCTGGAGCTTCACTGGGACTTCCAGAGTTGGGGTGAGTTTTCTGTGTTTTTTGTTGTAATCAGAGACTGCTGACACGGAGCCCCACAGGACAGAGTGACTGCTGGACACATGCTAAGCAGCTCTCCTCCTGCTGGACGTTTCAGCATCATGACACTTGACACCATCCTGTCATGGTCTCCCGTAAAACGGCGCCCTGTCCAGCAGCAGTGGATCAGTCTTCACTTGACTGATTTGACTGTCTTTGTGTCCTCCTGAATTATTAATGAATAGAAAAAAAATATGGATGTATTTTTGAGCATACTGGAAATTGCCTTTTTGGATTTGCATAAAGTAAAATGAAGTGTTGGACTTCATCCCACTAAAGATGCTATAATTTAGAAAGTTAAACTGAAACACAGTTTTCTGAATCTGTACAAAAGTCAGATTCATTCCTCCTGGTGCAGAAATGAAGAACAGGTTATAAATGTGCTCTTCAGATTCAGTCATCTGCAGCATTGTGTTTGACTGCTAAAGTAGATGATTTTATTCCAGAGAACCAGTGAAAGCTTGAATCCATAAAATATTTAGCTGAGGACCTACATGTGATAGCTGGTATGTGGAGCGCTGCTCTACAGAGTTTAATTGAAGTGCATAGAGGTCTTCATGTTGACTGGGCTGTCTAAATATAGAAAGTTCTCACATCTTTTCACATGTTCACCTTAATGTTCTTCTTTACAGTCCCTTTGCTGTCCAGAATCCTGCCGTCAGACGTCTGCAAGATTTACAAGCAGGACATCAACATCAGGCAAGTTCATTTCCTTCCTTCCCATCTTTCTTTCTTCCTTCCTTCCATCCTGCCTTCCTTCCTTACTTACTTCTTTTTTTTCTTTCTTCCTTTTTCCTTTTTTTCTTGCTTCCTTCTTTTCATCCATCCTTCCTTTCTTCCTTTTTTTCTTCCTTCATTCCTTTAATATTTTTTCATTTTTTTCTTCCTTCCATTTTTCTTTCATTCCTTCTTTTTTCTTCCTCTCATCCTTCCTTCTTTGATTCCTTTCTTCCATTTTTCATTTTTTCTTCCTTCCTTCCTTCCTTCCTTCCTTGCTTCCCCTTTTCTTCCTTCCTTTCACCTGTCTTTCTTTTTTTCAATTCCTTCCTTCCTTCCCTCCGTCCTTCCATCATCCTTCCTTTTTTTCTTCCTTCCATCCGTCCTCCGTTCGTTCCTTTTTGTATTCCTCCCATCCTTCCTTTCTTCCTTGTTTCTTCCTTCCATCCCTCCTCGTTCCTTCCTTTTTGTGTTTCTCTCATCCTTCCTTTCTTCTTTTTTTCGTTATTCCTTGCTTTCTTGTTCCCTGTTTCTTCCTTCCTTCCTTTTTTCTTCCTTTCTTTTTCCTTCTTTCCCTCCTTCCTATATCCAGTTAACTCAGCTGATAACTTTGGTCATTTAGCTGCTTACTGATCTGTCTGTTTTACTCAATGGGTCATTTATTTTAAAGAATATGTTTTATTACATTCAGATTTTTTGTAGCAATGTTACAGGAGTTGAAGTTGAATCTTTTTATTTTTATGTTTATTCTTAAAAAAAAACTTTTTTCCTTGTTTTTCTTTTTTTTAACCTTAAACCCCAGATGGACATTTGCTGAGAACTCTCACGTGATGATCAGCCGGATTGCAGGGAAATCAGCCCCACTGTAACCTATAAACAAATTCAGTGAACATTTAACAGAATGTCCAGATACTGTGCTTTACTGCTGCATTTACACAATATTTGATTTGTTTGTACACATGTAGCGCTCTCTCATGGATTACAACCTAGAATCAGTGTTTCTCTAAAGCCACTCCTCCTCAGCACACACAGATACGGCTGCTTTGAATAAAAGCAAAAGGTGTTTAAGTTCTTCCCCTGTTTAAGGTAAACTTGATGTGAAGCTTTTCATTTTGGTCTGAAAGGGCTCCCGGCTGCCTCATTTAGTGTTCAAAAAAGCTAATTGTGGTGCAGTTTAAGAGAGGGAAAAAGCACTCTGACTTAAATGCAGCTATATGGACTCTTTATCCAATATGTTAAAGTTAAGTCTCTTCTTGTCATCCTCTCTCTGATGAAGAACGCTTTTTGACTTCTGTTGTTATTTGTGTTTTGCAGACTGGATACAACTTTGATCGATTTTACGGATATGAAATGTCAGCGTGGAGATCTGAGCTTCATCTTCAACGGCAGCGCCGCTCCTTCCGAGTCTTTCGTTGTGCTGGACAACAAACAGAAAGTGTACCAGCGGATACACCATGAGGTATGTGAATCCTCAGACAGGAGTTACCAGCACCAAACTCTTTTGTTCTATTTTTGGTTCAGTTTCCTGACAGAAATGCTCAAATCCAGCTTTTTTTCAAGTATGCAGCCCATAATAACCCGTTGTGTTTTGCAGGAATCGGAGATGGAGACCGAAGAGGAAGTGGACATTCTGATGAGCAGCGACGTCTACTCCGCCACGCTCTCCACCAAATCCATCACCTTCTCCAGGGCTCAGAGCGGCTGGCTGTTCCGGGAGGATAAGACGGTTGGTGTCCGTTGTTCTGCCGGTTCCGTTTTTGGGGTCCTCGCTCAGAGATTACAGGATTTGGTTTTCCTGTGGAATTTCAGGAATTTTAAGTTGTGTGGTTTAATCTTACAAATTTTTTGGGTGATTTTTGTCCGGACAAACTTATTTCTGTGAAAGGACTAAAATGCATACTTACTGTTATTTTCTGTGATCAAAATGTTTCTCTGAAAAGAACCTTTATAGCCGTTAATTTTTCTCAGCATCAGTCAGGATTTAATTTATTTAGGCTCTCTGAATCGAACACAACTGCTGTGAAGACCTGCAGCTCTGCTCTTCTGCGCTAAACTCTCATATTTCCTGCTGGAGCCGCCATGAGCCGCCATGCCCGGCAGGAAAGACAGAGATTGAATCAGGAAAGCAGCGGCGCTCACCACAGGACTGAATCCCAGGTGATGGACTCGAGGCTGAAAACAACAGACTGACTAGGGGGGCATGAAGGCAGTGAATCAGATATTGGCTTTAGTCCTCTTGACCTTTTGTGGGTTTTTTTTGCATGTTTATGAAAGGAAATTGGTGTAAAATAGTTGGCACGGTTCTGTTTGTTCTCACTCCAGGAGCGCGTGGGAACCTTCTTGGCAGACTTCTACTCTGTGAACGGCCTGGTGCTGGAGTCCAGGAAGAGACGGGAGCATCTGAGCGAGGAGGACATCTTGAGGAACAAAGCCATCATGGAGAGCCTGAGCAAAGGCGGGAACCTGAGCGAGCAGAATTTTGAGGTGAGGTCACCTGGTCACTTTGGAAGGTTGGCGTTGCCACAAAAGGGCCTTTGGTTTCTGGCAGGCACCCTAAAGCAACATATCATTTTAATAGTCGTTTATTGATCTGGAAAGAGTTTAAAACATTACAAAGCAGTTTTACAAAGTGACAAAGATTTTATCATTTAAAAAAAATCCTTAAGGACCTTATTTTTTTTAGCAATACTAGACCTTAATTTAAAAATGTGAGATTTTTGGTCATAATGCACAGTGACTATGCAAACCAGGACAGAAAACACCTCCTACCAGTTATTAAACCCACACAAACACTTTTTGTAGATAAGTGATGATTTGTTCTTATTTCGTAGCAATAGAACGCACAGATCAGATCTTACATTCAGTGAGTAGATCCCACATTTTTTATTTAGAGTCAGATGTGGGACCATCTGTCTGACAGCTAGAGCGCCACTGAAAGTGGGTCACACATCGGGACAATGATGCCAAGCACGCCATTAAACTTGGAGCAGGAAAGCAGAAGTCTGCGGGTTGTGACCGCCCTAAAAAGACCTTGTTAATTTTTTTTTTTCAAGGCTGTAAACAAGTTGTGTGAAACCCAGACACATTGAAGAGAAAAACAGTGAAGTGAGAGGGGGATTTCACCATCACCATCCATGCAATGATAAATCTGTTGATGGCAATTCTAAAGCTACGAACACACCGGGCATCTCGAACGCACGTTTACCCTATGGTGTTCACACTAGACAAGCAGGGAGGGGCTTCCTCCTCTTCTTCTTTTATTTTTCCACTGTTTTCTAGATCATGTCTGCCACCTACAGTTAGAAGAGGCTTGGTGCAAAATATTAAAACAGTGAAAATGTCGCAAATCTTTTTCTTTCGCATCTCTATTTCAATAAATGAAAGACTTGGTGTCATATTATTCCAGTTGGACACATTTATTTAATTCTGGTTAAAGGATCTTAGATTATTTCTCATTGATGCGATAGGACTTCCTGTCATTACAAAGAAAAAATAATTCCAGGATAAGCTGTGTCATAAACTGGTGGTAAATTGTCTAACCTCAGCTAGCTAATTAGCTCATGGTTGTTGGTGCAGGAAAATGTGACGGTGCAAATTCATGGAGGAATAGTTTGAAAATATGGCGTTCCTTGTGGTGGTAAAAAATGGTTGGTGGAAATCCCAGAAAGATATCTAAGCTTAGCAGGAGAGGAATCGTTGTTTTGTGTAATTTTGTTTGTACATACAGTCTTAAATGAGCTTTTAAACGGTCTTAAAAAGGTCTTTAAAATCCTTAAATTTCACTCCTGTAAATCAGTAGACACTTTCCATATGTCACTATAAGCCCCTGATTGGTCAAAGTTTAACCTAAGTTAACTTGCAGAGTAAGTTAAACCAACATAAAGCCAAACAAAGTTTATAGAAACATGTGTACCGGTGCGTAAATAAGAGTTTTGAACACTGAAGCCCCATAGACTTTTCTTTGGAAGTGGATGCTTGAGGGTGGTGAGAACGCAGCTTAAAAATCACCAAGTCTGGGTGTAGATTACATTTAAACAAGATATTTGAAACATATTTTAGTTCTTTTTTTATTCTGAGATATTAGTTCTTCAGGTTTAATGCAAGTTTTAAAAAAATTCTAATTTCCAATTACAGTCTTGTTGTTTCCTATCAGTTTTTATTGTGAAACTTGTGAAATAGAAGATGTTTATAATCCCCTTTTGGGATCTCTGTCCCCTATAAGAAAGGCTTTTGCATTTTTTTTTTTGCATAATGAAAGCTGGAAAAATGTCTCCAAATCCATATTCTTTGTTTTTAAGAGAACAATCCTGCTGGAGCTTTAGGTTATTTCAGACAAAACAAACATCTCAGTGATTTACTATTGATTTCCTGACTTTAAAACTCTTAAGAAAGGCAAGTTTAATGAAAAATTCCTGTCTGGGTCTCATCTGCTGTTTCTTTGATGTCTCATTTGTCTCAACAAAAAGCCTCTCATAACGAGGATTTGAGTCTCAGCAGTGCCCCCTGGTGGTAAACGCCTCAAAGCATCACTAAACACAGTTCTCCAGCACACCCGAGTCCATACAGTATGTTCCAGAGTTTGCTTAGCAAGCCCTCATCTAAACACAAAACAAAAAGCCCGTCACACAATAAAGACAAAGCCTTTCCACCCCCAGTGAGTACCTTAACCTGCCCACTTTTTGTCCATGGACTCCCCGCTTGTTCTACGCCGGGCTTTGTCCCGGTGCTGCGTCCTTAGTGGTCTTCCAGTTCCTTTTTTTTATTTTTTTTTTACCTCCATCAACTCCACTTGTCTGCTCGTTTTCAAACAAAGCTAAAGTCGTGTGGGACGTGAGGTCTGTGTGCGGCAGTGAGGAGACCGTTCGGGGGACTCAGAGGGGAGGGCGGCCAGGCTTTTCAGCAAAGCTTGACACTATTGATGGAACGGATGAGAGCCAAAATCCACGCTCCCAGTGGAATGGCGAGGCGGGAGGGGAGCAGCATACCAGCCGTTCAGATTCTGCAGCGTAATGCCCTCATCACAACAACAGGACTAGCACACACACCCCAGAGAAAACACCAAACACTTTATTCAGGTGTTTCTTCTTCATATTGTCTCCATTTGTTTCCAACAGTTGGGAAAGTCACTGTTTGTGATTTTTCTCCAAACATTTACCTTTGTGAGAAAACACTTTTGCAAGGCCGTCGGTTTTAGGATGAACATGATGCTGCTCCCTGTCCCAGATCTGGAGAAGGGTTATCTAGAACGAGCTGTCCAATCCTGAAATAGTTCTGAAGGAGAACGCTCCGTCAGGGAGAATCAGAAGAGACGCTTTTCCTGAGGAAGGATGTCTCAGACCGAGAAGGAGGATCCAGCCTGATAACTCTTCTGTTTTTAAATGACTTTTAAGGAGGATTTATCCGGAATAAGTCAGACCTGATAGTGACTGGCCTGACCATAGGAATGCTGCATTAGATTCCTTTAAAATACCATTTCTATTAAAGGATTTTGGTTAAAAATAGATAAATACTGTCTGCTTTTAGTTATTACACAGAATCTATGATTGAAACTATGCTCTCATGGTGCTGCTTTTATGTAGGTGGTGCCATCTAGTGGCAATGATGGTACTTATCTGTTCTGAGGGATTACTTCAACCTCCTGAGAACCAGCACATTAACTTATGACCTCTGTAGACTCTATTTTGTCTCCTCAGGAGGGCAAACTTCCCATAATCCCACCCAAACACATCAGATATCACTGGAAAAAGGCCAGGATGTCCTTATTTATGAGTCAAATGACATAATCCAAAAACAACTGAGCCCCACGGAGGACATAAACAAAAATCAAGTGCAACATTATTGATACTTCATGTTTAAGGTGAAGATTAGATTTTTTTCTTTTTTTCCACAATGAGGCTTTTTCTACATGATCTTTTCTAACCATTATGAAAGCTGCTGGAGTCACTTTAAATCCAAATTGGAATAATTTCGGGTTTGACTGTCAACATTTGCTGTTGGATCCAGTCTCATTCAGACGGTCAAACAAAACGATGTCGACATATTTGCCGACTTCTGCAACCTTTGCTCTGTGGGTGTGTGGATGGCAGCCAATGGCGCAGCACGAACGGTAAAAGGCACAGCTATTGGCTCCTCTGTGAAGATAAAGAATTTTCCCACAAAATGTTTCAATTTGTATTTGAATAAAGATGATTTTGCTAAATAAACTGTTTTTCCATGTTTTAAGTTTATATGTAGTTTTAAGTTAAATTACAGCACTCAGAGTGCATATAATAACATCTTTTAGAGTCAAATGAGTTGAAAGAAATGTTGCCTCCACTTTTCCAAATATTCCGTTTTTTTTATATTCATCAAATGCATCTTCCCCCAACTTGTCTTTTCTTTGTTTTTAGTCTTCAAGAAGGCAATCTTTAACACCCCCGACACCCAACACTATAACCTGGGAAGAATACATCTCTGCTGACAATGGAAAGTAGGTGTCTCTACCTGTGAATAATTTACAGATGTGTGAATCTAATGAAGCTCTTTGACTGAAAATTAAAGAAAAAAACAGCATAAAATTACAAAAGGTCATAAAATATGTTAAATAATTTAATAAAATGAGTAAAAAAAATTGAGGTACCACCAGTTATTGAGTATGGAGAGAAAATAGTATTGCCACGATTTGTGCGTACGCAATTCTAACTTGATAACTCATACAATAGATTTTGTGCATAAGTACAAAAATATTTAAATTAAATAATATACAAAATGCAATTTACACATGCACAAATTTTTAAAAATCATGCACAAATCGCTTGTTACACACTCACAAAGACATAGTTACGCACAAATCGGATGTGAGACTGTTTCCACGTCTCTAAGATTCATCCATAAGTGATGCGTTTAAATGCTGCTAGAATGCTGGGTAATCAGAGTTTTCTTATCAGCCACTTAGATTGTGAAAATTATCTGGTGAAACTTGACGTTTTCCCACTTTCTTAAACTTGTATGACCGGTTATTAATAGAGCTTTCACCAGATAATATTCATCATCTAATTTCAAAGTGGCTGATACGAAAACTCTTACAAACAAATATTTTCTGTCTTGAAAAGAGTCACCTCAGATTTGTGTGTAAATGTGGTTTTGTGAGTTTGTAACAAGCGTGTCGTGAGCAATTTTTAAAGATTTGTGCTTATTGTTAGTTTCAAGCTGCTGTAGTTTTAATTTGTGCATGTGTGCATCGTATTTTTAAAATTTTATAATTAAGCAGAAAATATAAAATCAAATCAAGAATTACGCACAAACAAATTTGGGTGATGCTATTTTATCTCCATAATTTAGTGTTAAAACGTGACATTTATAACAGAGATAAAGTTTAGCAGAAGATTGATGCAAAAATATCTTTTTTTGTGTGTTTTTCTTCAGAGCGCCTCATCTAGGAAGAGAGCTGGTCTGCAAAGAGAGCAAGAAAAACTTTAAAGCCACGATAGCCATGAGCCAAGACTTCCCTTTGTGCATCGAGTCGTGAGTTTAGTTTCCTTTCACTCCTTTCTTGTAGTCATATATTTCAGTTATCGATTGGTTGCATCTGCCTGCAGGTTACTGAATGTCCTGGAGGTGATCGCGCCCTTCAAGCACTTTAACAAACTCAGGGAGTTTGTTCAGATGAAGCTCCCCCCCGGCTTCCCGGTCAAACTTGGTAAGTGAAGCTTCAGATTTACAAATGCTAGTTTGGAAAAAAAATATCAGTTTCCCTTTATGAATGTTATTTTCCAAAATAATTTGAACAGAAATGTGCTTTTTGTTTGTCTTCTTCAGACATCCCTGTCTTCCCAACCATCACAGCCACAGTGACGTTTCAGGAGTTTCGCTACGATGACTTTGACCAATCGATTTTTACTATTCCCAAAGACTACAAAGAAGATCCGAGCCACTTTCCTGACCTTTAACCTCTCATGCTGAAGCTTCAACAAGCAACATCACCCCCCCTCCCTAAAACTTACCTTTCATAATCCTAACAAACTAAGAACAACTCAAGAGCAAGCTTATGGAGATGTCTGTTCGCATCACACTGACCTGCAGAAGGTGTCGCAGGTCCTCAATGTCACATCCTGATAGGACAAACCAGGAAGTGCGAGGTCATCTCAGCAGTGAAGAGGCATTGGAGTTAAAGTGAGCTTTTTTTAAATGGGGAGTATAAACAGAAAACGATGAGCAATCTGGATGTTTGTATTTAAGTACAGTATGTAAGTAATGTTTATAAAGGGCCTTTTGTGAACTGACTTGTAGTAAAGCACTGATGTTATTGTGACATACTGAAGAGGAATTCTACTGCAGAGGTTCTTTTTTTTGTTCTTCTCTTACTTTTTGTCATTTATATAAAAAAATCAAGGTGCAAAAGTTTTTTTTTTGTTATAGGATATTTTTTGCACAATTCAAATTGCTTCCTCTATGCATTAGGACACTAAGACTTCAATTTTTCTAAGTACTCACAAAATGTCAAGTTAGGAAGTTGGTTTGTTTTGCATGACTGCAAAAATGTTAGGCAAAAAAAAAATGCTGTAAACAAAGAAAAGTTTCAAGTTGAAGTTATGCATTTATTTATTTTAATCAACAAAACAGAGAGAATGAATAAAAGAGGAATTTCTATTTTAAATATAAAAAATCGATACACTTGCTGACACTATTCATTCAAGAGTATTTGACAGAACGATAAACATGTTTAGAAGGGGTGAAGCTAATTTAGGCCCTTACGCTGATTCAACTATGACAACAACAGAAATCCACACAATAGTGATATTATCAATGTAATCTGTCAGAAGATTTATCAATCATTTGTTATCACGTCATAGTAAATAAATCTAAATCAAATTCGGTATGACTTCCCTTTTGCATTAATTCTTCTATTTACAGTTGCACCCTGATTTTGAAGGAACTCTGCTGGTAGGTTGTTCCAAACATGTGGATGGAGGTTTTCTCACATCCCAGAAGCACTCGATGATGTTGAGATCAGAGCTCTGTGGTAACCTGCCCCTCTAATACTTCTTCTTGCTTTTTCTTTATGCTAAACTGTTTATGTTTGGGGTTAATCCGCAGAAGAAAAATTGTGGACCATTTATACGCCTCCCTGATGGTTAAGTATCTGCTTGTACTTATCAGACTATTAATCCTGACCGAATCTAAAACTACATTTGCAGAAGTGCAGCCCACATGATTATGGAACCTCCACCATGCTTCACTGTTGCTTGCAGAAAGTCATTATTGTACCGATCTCAAGCAAACTACCATCCGCTGCAGCTAAATATTTCAATTCCTATATTTTTGTGCATTCTAGAGTCACTTAGCCTTGTTTCTACATATGAGATTTTTTAACAGCAACTCTTCCATGTATTTAGATCCCTCAGGTTTCTGCGTGTTTTAAACAGCATTTCTTCTAAATTCAAATGAACAATCTGAAAACTCAAGCATTCTGTGTTTACAGCATTTTTGCACACCTGCCTAAATCTCAAAAACCTAAAATACTTCTGTAAAATTCCTCTTTGAGTCAGCACTAAATGATGGATTATATCACCGTTCTTATGGGCATGGAGCAGCACAGCTGATCACATTTGGGCACTAGTTAGATTCTCCATTTGTTCTGAAGCTAAAAAGTGATTGTGATGATGCTGTTCTGGTATACTGCAGGATTTTCTAATCCCACAAAGCATTTTTTATGTGTGGGGATACAAAGTCTTTTACACCACCTTTCTAAATAACAATTTTAACAATTATGAAACAAGGGAATAAATGAACTCACTATTTTTGACACATTAAAAAACATGGCTTTTATTTTGAAATCTCAAAATGCATGTTGTGTTACACGTAATTATTTTAACTGACACATTATTTGCAAGAGGGTTTTTTATGTTGAAAGAATATTGGTTTGTATGTGGTTTTACTTTTTGTATATATTCATGTACTTATGGTTTTTTTAAAAACTATTTTAAAAAATGACCCATGAGCCTCTCCCTCAGGTGTGGTGAAACAATCATTTCAACTGTGTGGAAAAAAAGCACAAGGTACGCAAAAGATTGTCGTTAAGAAAAAAGGGCGGAGTGTTCACTGGTGCTGTTGACCACGAACGGGTTCTGGTTTTTCTGTCGTAGCTCAGACTGGGTCCGTAGAACAGTCATTTTTTGAGGAACTGAATGCAATCCCACCGTCTGACATTCCTTCAGTACTGTTAAAGTGCAGCATTCTCAACTGTGCCTGATCACTGACATCATGCTTTACATTTGATGCCCCTTCTCAACTTCTGCTGCTCCAACCTTGTTTTGTTAGTTTTTATTCGATTAGTTGTACAGCAAAAATGTTGTATAAGTCTGTGACACTATTTTCATATGAAATGTACTAAAATAAAAACCCACATATCTTAAAGTTTGGATGTTTTACTGCGTGAAGTTTTGTTCAGGATGGCAAGAAAGTGTAAGAATATATTTAGAAAAAACAAACACTATCTTTCAAAAGTGTTAATAAACTGGAAACTTCTTTATTGTTTACACAAAATGTTTGAAACATTTGACCCAATTATTTGTTTCCTTTGAAAAGTCTTACATTACATTTCATTGCAACATCACATTTCTATCTACAGTGTGTTCTTAAAAATGCAAACATGACAGTGCATTACAGTAAAAGAAAACCTGTTCCATGAAGACAAAAAAGAAAAACACTTCTGGGTGAGTCACAATAAGAATCGAGTCCTGACAAGAACAAGATTAATGAAACCATTCAATGAAAATGTTCCGTTTCTTACTGTCAGAAAGGACCAGAACAAAAAATGAAAATGACGGTTAAAATCCACGTAAGAACAAAACGGGGTTTATCTAAACTTCTGCCTGCAGCTCTTCTACAGTCAAGATTTCTTTTACCTTGTAATCAGGCACAGACATAATGTGGCCCATAATAAAAATATAAAAGAGACAGTGGAAAGACACTGTTAGTCACTCATCTCCATGTCATCCTGGTGGTGATCATCTCCGTTGAGTTTAGATTTTTTAGGAGCTTGAGCCTCATCTATGTCCATGGCTTTGGCGGAGGAGGGCGAATCAGAGTCGCTCTTTCTCTCCTCATCCTCAGGTTCCTCTCCTTTCTCACTGTCATAACCTTGCTCCTCCTCGTCATAGTCCCGGGTCACCTGTGGGGTTCAGAAAAGGTTAACACTGAAAAAATGTCTAAATAGTAAAAGAATTCACTAAAAGGTTATTTCTCAAAGCCTTGTTGACTCAATGAAACCATTCAGGAAAAGGCTGTCGGGGACAAATAACTGGAACACATGACCAAAGCGTGTGATCATGTGACCTCTGTTGGCTTTTGTCAATAAGGATGACGGTTGTCAGCCCTGTGGTCATCACCATCGTAGTTTGATAGTTAGATGGAACAAAGGAGTTCACATTTGTTTTAACATATTGAATTTTTTATTTTTTCTAGAGCTGAGGACGTCACATGGACCAGTCAATCAAAAGACCACACCCTTTTTATTAAAATTTTACAAAAAAAAATAATGAAATCTGTAATTATTTGCAAACTTGAAGCAAATAGGTTTAAATTTGCTGTAAAGTCTAATTCACGCTAGAGTGAAGCAGGCCCCCTAGTGGCTGCTTGTTGAAGTGTCTTCAGGTGACGAGGTTTGAGCTGGAAGTTAAATCCCAAAAACTAGGTGTGCAACGAGTTAATTTGTTAATCAAAGTTGTTAATCAAATTAACCAATGCATTAAAAATTTGTTTCAAAATAAAATAAACCGATATTGAAAATACTATTTTGATTGAGGCACAGAATTCGGAAAACTTTACTGTTCACTACCAGGCACTTGTCTCTGCGTCACACTGGTGGAATTTTTGGTTAAAGATGTCCTGGATTGATTTTAGGTCAGTGAATTTGATCACTTAAAATGAACCAATAATGAATCATATCATCAGCCAAAAATTATGATATGAATTGAATCGTTGCTAAAATGAGTCGATAAACTAGAATCAAAAACTCTGCAACAAACTTACAGACTTGAAACAATGGTCAAGACCTGTGACTTAAAACATGGTGTTTGAAATGTTGCGGCAAAAAGGTCAAAATTTGAAATACTGTGAACAAAGTCACTGATCTCCAAGTCTGTGCAACACTAAGCCTGGCATTGTTGACAATACACAAAACTTTAACAAGTTTTTGTTACAAATGAGATTCCTGTTCCACTACCTTCACATCTCCTTTGTCACTCTCAGACTTGCGATCCCGATCCCGATCTCGCTCCTTGTCTTTGCTCTTCTTCTTCTTGCTGGTTGAGCGTTCTCGTTCGTCTCTGACCCGGTCCCGGTCCTCCCTCCTGTCTCTGTCTCTGTCGCGGTCTTTCTCGCGGTCCTTGTCCTTCTTTTTCTCCTTCTTATGGCTGTCGATAGAATTCATTTAATCGTTTTAGTCTTTGCAAAGCATTTTAAAAACAGCGAATATGGAAATAAACTGACCGTCTGGGGGACGGAGACTTGGACACCTTCTTTTTTGGAGACCGAGAGGTGCTGCGACTTCGCCTGTGCCTCCTGCAGAAACACACTTTGAATGAATTCTCTGCTGCAATACTTCTATGAACTAAAGTTAAATAGGGATGCAAAACCCTTTACAAAAATCTCCAGATGAACTCACCGGTTGATGCTCCGGGACCTCCTGGCACTGCTGTAGCTTTTCGGAGGCGTCTTTGATCTTTTCTTAGACTTTTCCTCCTTTCTCCTGTCTCTGGAATTTGTAGGGAAAAAAAAAAAAACAAATGAATTAACAGTGATGAATACAGCAAAAAGGGAAAGCTCCTAGCAGTGCTCATCAACACGACAGATTTTAAAAACTAAATGAAATAATTCAATAACCCCTGTTTTGCTGCAGTTAAAATGCTCAGCAAAAGCCTTCAATGAACGAAGAGTGGAACAAACCTGGATCTAGTGCGATGGCCTCTATCCCGGGAGTGGGTCCTCCTCCTCCTCGGGCTCTTAGACCTCCTCCTGCTCCTTGAATGAGACCTACGTCGAGACCTGCTCCTCGAACGCCTGCACAGATGAGAAAACAGCCCATCGAAAGGGTTGAAAATCAACTTTTTTTTCAATTTTTGTTTAAATAAGCCATCTTCTGTCTGGACTTTTGTACCTGTGCTTTGAGCGAGACCTGGACCGCCTGCGTCTTGACCGGGAGCGGGATCGGGAATGTTTGCGCTTGTCGTCTTTCTTACCTGCAAGACAGTTAATAAACAAATACATCAAAACCCAAAGATCATTTTGAGACTACATCTACCACAAAATTAATCATTTAGAATAATTATCAGAAAAGTACACTAAAAACTTACTTCCTGGTTCGATGGCAGCCGAAATGAGAGACTGGGCTTCTCTAACTCTCTTCATTGCCTCTTCAATTTCCTTGTTGGAGGAATCTGCCTTCAGGCCTAGATTCAAGTTTAATCCAGCTGCCAATGGGTTCAATCTGCAAAAGTCATAATTTAATTAAAATTGTTTTAAAAAAACATCACAATTGTCCTATATGGATTTTACGGTATTTACTTGGGATCCATGGACTGCATGAGCTTCAGCAAATCCGCAGAAATCGCCTGAGAAGAAGAAAATAGGATATTATCATCTAATAAAGTTAATCTTTTAGAAAAGCTATGATTGTCTATTTCCAAATCTCACCTGGGGGTTCATGCCAGGTCCTGGAATTCCCATGGCAGCCATTGGATCAAGGGTCGGAGCTCCAAGACCTCCAAACGGTGTTGCTCCAATCTGAAACATTAGACGGAAGCAACCAAAACTTAGTCATCGGTTTAAACCTGCAAGTTTACCATTTTTAGCAGAAATTGAAGACACCACTTTAATCTGAAATATGATATTGATCTATATTTATGTGTTATTCACAGGAAATAAAGACATTAAAAAGGAAAGCAGAATATTCCGCCACTTCATTCAGTGCTTACCGACGCTAGAGGATTGGGCGTTGGAAGAAGACCGCCTCCAGGCATCATTCCTGCCACAGCATTGGCTGGAGCCAGCAGCGACATAGCTTTAGATTCATCAGGAATGACTCCTGGAGGAAAAACGACAAGATTTCAGCGCACGCTCCGAGAAAACGTCCACAACACTCAGACAAGACTTGCAGACAAGCCACCTCAGTCTAACTACTCTGCAGTGGAAACCGATCAAATACATGAGAATCCACTGCTCAGATGTCTTGTCTGTAAATCTTGAATCCTGACTGTTTTTTTTTTTTGTTTTTTTTTGAGAACATCACATTTCTAGGATTAGCAGCAATGAGTTTAAATGTCACAATACACACTGTTGTCAACACTGCCAAGATGGTATCACCTGTACTTGTTTTTTAAGTCATGAACCAAACGTTAGCAAGCACAGCCAGTTGTCCCGTGGGATGTGCTCTCAACTTTCATTAGATGTTTTATGAACAAGCGACTCGCGCCGGCTGCTTCGCTATAAAAGCACACAAAAACATCGAGATACAGAAAAACAAAGTTCATGATTTGGGTGTAGACAAAAGGGAACATTTCAACATTACTTACCATGACTAGTACAAAAGGATTTGACATGTTTCTAGCCTCTTGTTGAAAGCTAACAAGCATTTCCACCAAGTTAAAATAAATACATTTGCAACCATCAGAAGTACTGCTAGTTGTGGTACATTAAGGCAACACTGCGAAGAAAATATAAAAAATACACCAAAAAGATTTTGTACTTAGCAATCATGAAAAATATTATCAATGTTGAAGAGAAATACAATTCACTGACAACTTCTAAAGAGGTGATCATCCATGAATCTGGAAACAGATCATTTTAAATCTGACTTTTTTTTATGTAAAATAATTTAAAAAAACAAAAGAGAGAGAAGAGACACTCACACCCCCGCAAACACACACACACACAAAACAGAAAAAGACACTGGAAACGGGATAAAGCTGCAGAAGACAAAACTGTTGGTGGCATTTTCACCAGGGCCTGGTATAAGGGGGCTGGCTGAACCAGGAAAAAGAACTGTAAAACACAACAACAAAAGAAAACACCACAGTTAAACTTGAAAATCACTCGACTCGTTCAGTTATGTCTGGAGAGGATCAATTTCTAAAAGTATATCATGTGTTTCGGTAAAACTTTGGTATTGAAGTTAACTCTGTAAATGCCAAACAAAACGTGTTCACCTCTTTACATAATTCAAACCATTTCTTCAGCTTCTGTAACTTTGAGGTTGATGGGAACTCCACTTTGGTTCTACATGCAGTTATGTTTAATGTCACAGGCTTGAAATTCAATGAAGTGATTACCCCAACATGCTCGCTCCATGGTCTTCAAGTACACCTGTCCTGCATGTTTCACCTTTCTCCTTGTCCAACACACCTGAGTTAGCTTTACAGATCTGATCAGTTTAATCCCATGTGGGATATTAGGGAGAGAAGCCCAAACATGCAGGTCTGGAGTGTTTGAGGACCAGGGTTAGGAAATACGAATCCCAAAATTATAACCAGCATGGAGGCACTGTTCCCCATTGATAAGTGCTCTCTGCCTAACACCTGATGATATTGAAAATGTGGAGGCAGAGCAACGACTTTTCAACTTTCTCCAGAACTGGGATGACCTCATTTATTTAAAAAGTAATCTGGCAGACTCGTTTAGTATCTGACTTAATGAAATCTTTTCCAGTTACCAGCAGAAATATTTGCTTCACGGGTTCCTGCTGAAATAGTGGATATGAGTTCCAGTCATAGGTTCATCTCTGTTTTACCAAAATTTCCACCAAAACTAAAAATAAATTCCCCATAAACGGCAATTTACTGATCCTCTTGATGATGATAATGCTGGAAACCGAGCATTAGGAAGTTAAAATATGTTAATCTTTTTTGATGGACACAATCGGCACTTATAAAAAAAAGGAGAAGTGCCTCCATGCCAAATATATGAGAAAGTTTACATTCAGTTTTAATCATTTTCTTTAATCTGTGTTTTGGTCTTATCATAGGAAATTGAAGCTAAAACATTGTCACCTCTCATCAGACCTGTGCTCAAGACTCTGGAGATGCTCATCATGGTGCAACATTTTCACAGCAAGTGGTGTTTCTGTTAGGTTTGGATGTTAGTATGCTACCGTAATTAACTCACTCTAGTAAAAAGATCCAGTCAAGAACGTAATGAACACCTGCAAGTACGTTTAGGACATTCAAAGGACAAAAGTGTAAAAGGAAATCAGGTACGTCAAAACATAAAGATACAATTCCTTAATGCATTTTTGTGTATTAAACACACCATAAATGCTCCACAGTTTAGGTGCAGTTTTGTGAATCCGGAAACTAAAACCTTTTGATTTGATTCATAGTGTGAACCTAAATTCCCTTTAAAAAATGTTTAAAGTAGAAAAACAAACAAACAAAAAAACATATTACTGCAGAACAAGAGAGAGAGAGAGAGGGAGAGAGAGATGGGGCTCTCAAGCCTGGTCCCAATATTTTTTTCTAATCCCCTGGTGGTAGCAGGACCACTTTCAGCCAGCAAGGAAGGGGCTCTCTGCAAATGACTTGTCCACTATGAAAACCACAACACAAATAACAAAGAGAAAAGTTTACAGCTAGGATGTAAGACACAGACAAATATGCATTTTTGTTCCCTTCTACATTCCTTGAAATGCCAAGCATTGAAAAAACTTAGCAATGACGACAAAATAAATAAATAAATACAATGATAAAGTTTATGAATGTTTATGTAAATAGTGGTGTCAACGGTAAAAACATAAAACAGACCCACCTTCAGCAAAAGGGACCACAATCAAAGCTCTGTCCACGAAGACGGTGTTTGTAAGGTGTTGGGAGACTCCCACTGACTCGGGCTCATGGAATTTTACAAAACAGACACGTGAAGTCACAGGCAAGGGAGAATCACTGAAAAAAAATACAGATATGTTGTGCAAAGAATGGAAACACTGAGAACATGGCCTTTCCAAACTGCCAACCGCGTGCCTCGTTGAACCCCGCTGAAAAATTCCATCTAAAAATAATGCGTTTATTGGAGTAAAGCAACTACATATGCAAATCTCACATATGAAATTGCAATTTATTAAAATTTGATTGGCTCTCATGTCCCCCTTACTACCAGCTATGCAAATGCGTCATCTGTAGAGAACATTTAGAAGCCTAAACATCTTCAAACCACTACATTAGTATGCAGTGGTTTGAAGATGTTACCAATTACCCATTTTTGGCATCTTCAGAGCACATGTGGGGCTTTTAATTCTACCAAATTGGAAGCGATGGATCTCTGGGATTTGCAGTTTTTGGGAGATTAAAAAAAATTAGACGGAACTGGACCAATTTTT
>NC_050515.1:12472508-12487114 GCF_002922805.2 Oryzias melastigma | reverse complement strand
AACCTAATTAGTAAATAAAGTAAATTAGTAAATAATTAAACTAATTAAAAATGAGCTTGTTAAAAGACAGAAAGTCACCTAAAATTTATAACAAGATAGGGTTGGAAACATAAAAATAGCATATTTAAACAAACAAAAAAAATGATACACTAATTTATTCTACCGCTTAAATTAGTAAATAATTGTTTATTATGTCTGACAGTTCCTTCATCCTCCGTTTTTCATGCTTTTATTTTGAAGTGATCACCAGCGCGGGGAAACGTTAGCATTAGCATGCTCTGCGGAGAGGCCTACGGGCCTTCACAAGCGTTGGCATGAGCTAGGTCAGCTAAAGACGGTAGTACACAATACTCACTCAGGTGGAAACAATTTAAGTTCCTCTATGGTTCCGAGAAATCCAAACAAGGTTCTCATTTGTTCTGAAGTTGTGCTCGGTGAAACGTTGGTCACCTGAATGACGTGTGTGGTGGAACTCATTTTCACGGATGCTGATGAAGCAACCTGCTGTAGTCTAATAACGAGGTCGAAAACGTGAACAAAAACGCAAACTATGAAATATTAAAATTATAAAAAATCACCAAGCAAATAAAAACAAAAGCATATATTCGATATAATAAGCTGCTTTGCGAACAACGGCACCGTCTTGTATAAAGGGCTACACGGCTACAATGCTGTCGCAGACTGCACGTAACTGTCGCGACTCCAGAGAAGCTGCGGTGCTGCTTTCAAGTACAGTTATTAGGCGTGTAATTTTGCAATTCAAACACAAATATTGTTATTGAGTGTCCTATAATTTTGGAAACAAAATATAAATTATTGCTTCATATGTTTAATATAATAGAAATAACAATAGTGCTGGAGTGTCTTTAAAAAGAAAGGTACTTGTAATGAAACTAATACAAAAAAGCATTGCTTTTATTCTGTGTTTAATATTTACAGTTGGGAATCTGATTATCATTCTATTTTAACTATATCAATTTGTTTAACGTTGAGTAATATTAGTACATTGATTCCATTGATTTTACACTGAAAATTAAAGCCTGATAAATTAGAGGGCGTAGTACTTTTAAATCAATGTTTACACTCGCTCCTATGATATTTACTTTTCCGATAGAAATTGAAAGCAGCACATCTGAAGAGAGCTGTAAACCAGAGCGGGTTTGAGGTTATCTGTCTTGTTGCTAGATTGTTAGCTAGCTAGTGTTACTCCTTCCTCTTGAGTTGCGCAAACTCCGGGTTTGTTTTGAAGTGTAGTAGACATGTGTGCTCGCGCAGGTTTGTTCATTTAGTTAATTTATATTTTTTCCGAAGTTTTACAGAGTACTATCGGGCTGCAGTTCATCTATTTACATGTGGGCGGTTGCTCTGGAGCGTACTGCACTCATCACTTCACACGTCCATAAGTTTTAGCCATTTACAATGGCGCCATTAAATTCTTGCGTGTTACCTAGAGGATAGTCTAGACTTTAAGCATAAATCAGTGGGTTTTAAGACTGTTTAATCTCCGTGCAAGCTGTTGAGTAGAAACGCAGAGGCCATCTGCATCAAAAAGGTATGTTCTTTTCCTTTAGCATATTTTTCATTTTCTCTGACATTGGTATTAAAAATGTTTTAGAAACATAATATTTGTCACAGAAATTTGACTAATTTTCAGTTTGTTTTAGCTTAATGCCTGACAAATAACTCTTGTTAACTCTACCGTGACCATATTTATATATAAAAAAATAAATTAACATAATAATAGGATTTCTGGAAGAGGTGCTACACCTTTACCTCCCTTTAATAAGAAGGTATAAGGACTCCACAATTCTCGGTTCAAAACTGAATTATGGCGAAAGGTGAATCATTGCATCCCCAATGCATACCATTTTTTTATGTTAAAAGTGGCAAGCAATAAATTTAGGTATTTATTATTTTATTAAATTAAACCAGGCTTGGTATAGGCCAAAACTGTGAACAAAAAAAAAATCCAGTTTGAACTAAATGGTGGGAAAAGTGAATTGTTGCATCCTTAGTACGTACTAACCATGTGCTGTTAATCAACCAAACATGGGTAAATGATTACAGGGTATCAAGAGGATTTCTAAAAGCAGAGGATAGGTGTTAAAAGACCCACTCATAATTTCTTTTTTGTGTGGGTGTGCTTTTAACTTGTTCTTCTGGCATTTTTCTGATGGAAGACAAATATTAAGAAAATGAAGCTTAAAATAGAATTGTTTCAAATCGTTGTGAATCAGATTAGAAAATGCGGTTTAATGAAAAGATCGTATTTCTTACATAGAAAATAACTTTTGATGCATCCACTTCAGACAAAAAAAAATCCATGTATGTCTTTGTTTTCCTTGCCCGAGCTGGCATCTGTCTCAAAGCAGTTCAGCTGGATACCTGCAATATTGATGACTTTTATATTGCTTGGGTAACATTAGCCTGGAGGTATGAAGGGCTGTAAGCTAGCAGGAGTGTAAAGCAGGGGTTTCCAAATCCATTCCTCAAGGGCAGGCGACCTGCTGGTTTTCTAGAAATCCTGCCTTATCTCCTGCTGATTACCTTTATCAGGGGTGTTTGGTAGGGTTGTGTATCTTTCATCTCACATGATTCGATACGCATCTCGATACATGGTCCACAAAACCGAAAAAAAAAACTTTTTGGCAATACAATTCAGTCCAATTCTTTTACCAAAAGCTCTAAAATCGAGATTATTTCTTATTCATATGGCATTTAAAGCTATAAATAATTATGCATAGCATTCAACAGAAAAAGGTATTCAGGTATGACTTGGAAAAAAACAACACAAAGGACCACTGAGAATGTGTTTGGAAAAACTCAAAATAGGTTCATAGTTAGTCTTTAAAGCACTTAAAACTCACAAGAAAACTTTTTACAAATTTTTTGGAGTAGCAATTCATTTTGCCAAGATTTGTCAGTATTTTCAAACTCTTTACCTATTTTCCAGCATATCAACACAACAAAGTAGTTATTTTTATAGAGATCTCATTATTAATTTTGACATTCAAAGCTTTAATTAATTTCCTTTTCTTTTGTTTCTCTCACAGGGATTTAGGAATGCATTTTAAAAACAGGGATCAGCCCACAATGACAGTTTTTCTGCCTACGTTGTCCATTAAATGACATCAACACACAGACATGGGCTTTGTTCGACTCATGGCTAGAATCATGAGTAGGGTCAGCACGTTCAGATCCTATCAGTTTGTGCTGCTTCTCGCCGCGGCACTCGCCGTTGTGGCTTTTTACTACTTTGGCTCAGAAAGGCACAACTTCTCCAGCACCACTAAAAGGATCAAGCAGACCCAAGCGAGCACCAACAGAAACGACGCAGACCTGACCGTGGACACGAGCCTGATGCACCAGACTGGAGATGAAGAGAAGGCATCTGAAGACCAACACCTGGGAATGGAGAGTGACATGTATGCATCAAGAAAGGGGAAAAATCAAGCCGGCGGCCAGCACTACCACGTGCTCATGATGTTCACCAAGGTGGACAAAAGTCGAAGCCTGCAGGATAAATTCAAAGTCGCCATGTTGTCGATGGTAAAGCATGGGCATTTCTTGAAAGGGGAGGTGTTGGTGCTTCACTTTGTTAGTGACAAAGCCAGCCAACAACTTGGTCAAAGGATGCTGCAGGACTTTCTCCAAGATGCAACATTCAAGTATGAAGTAAGTGTTGTTCTTCACAACTTTTTGGGGTAACTAAAATCTGAAGTAGAATACAGTTTTTATTAAAAAGGACAATTTTGGAGGGAAGAATCGCCTGTTTTTTAATCTGATGTCAGGATTTTGATTCCACCTCATGACTTACTATAATCTCACATTCAGTCCTTTAAATGTAAATCTCAGATTTGTCATGCATCAACTGCCTTTATATATGAAAAAACATACATTTTGCCACATAAAAGCTGATATTTTTGCTGGATTCTTTAGATTTTCATAGCTTCTTTTTCAGAGGAAATTCTGATAATGATGGACAGGAAGTGGAATTTAAAAACAAGAAGAAATGTACAAAAAAATCCCAATTTAGTAAAAAAAAATAAAGATTAATCAAATAAAAAAAATCCTAAGTTTATAGATTTTTGTCACAATTTTTGCTTCAATATTTATCCTGATTTTATTTATTTCTTTTTTTAAAATATAATCTATTTCTATGTATAATTATGAAGATGTTCTCAGAAGTTCTTCATAATAAAAACTGTTCTGCTATTATGTCAGACCTGTGAAAACCAGCTTTATTTTGAGAGCATCTATTCACAGATTGGCATAAAAATAATTAAAAAAGGAATACAGGTTGTTGTTCGACTGTTAAATAAATAATTACTACAAAATAATCCTCGATAATCATGTTTAATATTGCAATACATTAAAATGAATAGTCAAACTATTTTTCAAAATTATTTTGTGATGCAAATAAGATGTTTTATTGTTATGGTCATCAGTAGATTTCCATTCACTTTACATGTGATTGAACACAAGGAGGATAAATATTGTAAATATTGTCCTTTTTATCTTTGTTGTTTTGATAGTTTTAGTAAATTAAATCACTTTCTCTTTTTTTGTCTCTGTGAAATAAAGCCGTTCTTAATGAAAATCCCTTTAGGGCTTACTTGACAAGCTGCAATCGCATTTTAGTTCAGTCAGCTGCTCTTATGTTGGGGTCAAAGGGTTCATTTGCCTTAAATAGTAACTTTTACCTTCCAAGAATGTGCTGAATACTATGATGTAAAGGGAAGTACAGTGAAAAAAAAGAAGACATCTTGTTGACAGCAATATTATGCTGCTTGTGACTGCTTGTTGATATTATGTGTGCATGAATAGCATTAAAACAACTTTTTCTGTTTATGCTTTGCTCTGTTTTCCCCAGTTTTATTGGTTCAGTTAAATATATTATTTTAATTTGCTTAGCCATATTTCTAATAGCAATTTCTCATTGTTTTTTTTTCTTCATTAATCTCTATAAATCTAAATAATTGTGTTTGATTTAGAATAATTTTGTCAGTTTTGTCTGAGTTTATTTTAGAGGCAGAAACTGTACTTTTGCTTTTCAAACTGTTTTTTTTTTCAAAGCTGAAGCACAAGGTGGCAGTGTTGGTCTTTAAATCCATCAGCTGGACTGTTCTTGTCACTACTGCCAAAAAAAGAAAACAGGCTGCTCTCATCTTTGTCTGCTTAATGAAAAGTCTTGTGCAACTTTCTATTTTGCATTGCATACCCGAGCTTTGTTCTTGACATTATAGTGTTTTATTATGAAAAGCAGAAAAGAGTTGATTGTGACTTTAGGACAAGAGCGTCGCTATCTTGGAGGATAGTTTAAAACCAGACTGCTGAGAAAAGGGATTTAAAACCTTATTGTGATATTTATCAATATTTACAGTAGATTGGCTCCAATGATGACCATTCTTGTTTTACAGTGAGGCTGCCCCACACCATCACAAAATGCACACGGTACAGGGTCAGTGCAGCCATCAGCCTTGTAAAGGGTTGGGGAAACTACGGCCCGGGGGCCAAATGTGGCCGTTAGGTTTAATCTGGCCCACCTAATTGAAATAAATTGCATTGATAATGCTTTTTTAAGTTTTATTTTCCCTGTAATTTTTTGTGTCTCCCCATAGATGGCGCTTGACAATTAAATTGACCTTTGTCTAGGTCAGGGGTCTGCAACCTTTAACACTAAAGAACCATTTGGTCCAAGTTCAAAGCTCAGCGAGAGCCACAAAGTGAAGAATTTTTTTATTTATTTATGTTTTTGTGGCAATTAAGCCATTCATTTATAAAATATACCTTCTATATATAACAAATATAAATTATTTCACTTTTGACAATAGCAAATTCAAAACCGCTCTGACAATAGATGAAACCTTTAACCATCATTTTGATCAGTGACATGCCAAAATATATAAACGTAAATTAATTAGTTAATTAATTAGTTAAGTCTGAAGTTTTCTTCAAAGCCAAAGAGCCACAATGGATAAATAAAAGAGCCACATGTTGCTCTGGAGCCTCAGGTTGCAGACCCCTGGTCTAGGTGCAGAAAATTATTTTGCATTCAAGTGGTGTTGGAAAATGTGTTGTTTTTCAGATGTGCATTTTCCGAGTCGGACAGTCGTTTTTCCTATCATTCCAACACCACATAAATGCAGCAATTCTCTTAAGTTTGCGTTCTCCATGAGGGATGTCAATCAATCGGTGGAATTTGCACCAAAACAAGAACAAAAGCCACTCTTAAAAAAAAAAAACTAAAATGTGTTTTAAGATGTACTGTTTTAATTTTCAATCAAAATTAAGGCACATTTTTGCACAGATTATATATATATTTTTTCTTTAATGAGGTGGACTACTAAAACACTCCACTACTGCTCCTGGTTTGTCAAAAAGTTTGCCCCTCCTGGCCTAGCATACAGTCTCCACTCGTTGACTTTTCGACTACTCTAGGAAACTCATCGATGAACATGATATTCCAGAATGTTTCTTGGTTTTAGCACACGTGTTGCTAACTTTGACCATGAAAGACGGCCATGGAAGAGATTAGCTTTGTGTAGCCTGTTCCAAATCATCAGGACAGAGAGTTGTTGTCCTGCACACCTCAACCCTCGTGCTCTCTTTGGGGTCCAGATGACTTCATATTGATGTGTGATTCCTCCCATGACAAAGGTGGACAGGATCTTATGTCTGCCACAGAGACCATTGAAGGTAAAAAAATCTTTGGGAAAAAAAAGTTTAGCTCCCTGTCTTGTGGGGTCCAAATGACCCCAGTTCTAATGTAAACATGCCTCGGAAAGCACAAGGGGTTAACGCAGAATCTGGACTGTACTGAAATGCTGTCAGAGTGAGGAAACTGTCTTCTTGGGGTGTCATCTTCTTAGGACGCCCATTTCTCAGTCTGTCTGACATCCCCTGTTCCCTGGAACATAGTCTTCAGGCTTTAAATGGCACCAGGGCTCATTCCAAATAATCCTCCGACTTGGTATTTACTTAACAGGAGGTTCTATCCGTGGCATGTCCATTCTTGGAGAAGTCACCTACTGACCCCTGTAGAGGGCCGGATATAATTACCCAGAGGGCCGGATCTGGCCCCCGGGCCTTGACTTTGACACACATGGATTAAAGTATTCTGAAACAAATGATTAAAGAATGGATGGCATGTGGATTTTTTTTTCAAATGAACAATGCTGATTCTAAGAATGCCAACAAGGATTGTTAGATCCCGGTCAGTCCAACATCTGTTCATTTGAGGAAAAATTATCGAAAATCTGCTTTCCACTTGAAATTTTGGATAATTAGCACCAAATACTTTAAGACTTATAATTGTAATATATAAATCTTGCTTTCTGTAGAGACCACTTAACATGGAAATTAGATATTTTTCTAATAAGTTTGTATAAGAAATATGTAAGAATTGCATTTTCAGAATTTTCATTTAGCTCCATCTGAATTTAACTGCATTCAACTAAATGATTGAAAGCAGAAAAAACAAAGAACATTTACATTTTTTATTTAAAAATGTAACCAACCCTATTTTTCATAAATGGCAAAAGGTTTATTTTTTTAAGAATGAATCTAAAATCAGTGAACTGAACCTTCAGGCTGTGTCTACCTCACTGCTTTAGTCATCCTCTTTTTATTATTCCAGACCAATGCTTTTAAACATAGTTGTTTGAGTTCATAAATTATGAAACATTGTTCCACCAGCAGCACTGACACAAGCTCAGCCACCTCCTCTCCTGATGCGCACATCTATACAAAAATAGACACACGTACAGACAATTTCTGCCACAGATACACATGAGACAGGACTCCCTGGAGCCTGACACGGCGAGTGATATGTGAGCATGTTGACAGCCTTGTCGGCTCATTTTGAGATTCATTCCTTTTCATTATTTATTTTCAATGAGCGTGAAGACATGACAAGAGTTATGCAACAGTTTTAGCTAACATTGTTTCCTGACAGCAGCAAGTTCAAGGACCTATCTGGATTTTCTTTTTTTTTGGCAACAAACAGCCTGTAGCATTACATCGCCCAGAGGATGTGCTCATTACTGCCGACTGTCCTTTACCCAGAACGTTTGAGTGTTGAGCGCTGTGACTTCCTGTGCTAATGACCAAACATGAATTTATGTATCTATCTATGATTCGCTTCAGAGTTAAACAGTCAGTCAGTCCCTGGAAGGTTATTGGTTTTTAGCTGTTTATGACAGCTTAACAGTTCTTCATATGGATGTGGAATAAAAAGATTTTCTCAAAAACTGTCAAATGGAGATTTAATTATATTTTGCAAACGAAACTGTTTTTGTTGTGAAAGTAGGATGACTTAAAAAAAAATAACCATTGTGTTGTGAAGAATATAGTTGAAGAAAAATAAAACAAAAAAAAAAGAGGATTCAGTTTCAGGTTTAAAAAAATGTACCGGTAGTCCAATATATTGTTTTTGTCTAATTTTATTGGAGTATTACCTTTTATTTATGGATTAATTGTGTGTTCTGTTATGAGATTTCCATAGTAGTTCAAATGTTAATGAATATTCATCTCTTTGATGTGACTCCCGTCTAAGTAATGAAGGAAGAAGACAGAAAAAGATATAATTTCAGATTTTTATAAGAAAAAGAAAAATATGGAAACAACCAAACAAAAATCAAGATTTTTTGCTGTTCATTTTTAAACTGCTGTATACCCACCATCCACAAAAGCTGGGTATCATTCCAAAATTTTCTGTTCCCAAACAAAACATTTTTCAATACTGGTTTTAAGAATTATTACACATTATCTCTGAAGTATTGATTTTATTCTTCAAATTGATTACTCTTCTTACAGACTCGTCTCTTAGACCAGTGTTTCCCAACTCCAGTCTTCGAGGAACGCTGGCCTGCATTTTTTTCAATTTCACCCTGCTCAAACACACCTGCCTTTGGTTGCTGCCATTATCAGGCTTCTGCAGGTGTGCTCAAGCAGAGAAATATGGACATTGTTCCCCAAAGACCAGGGTTTGGAAATACTGTCTTAAATCAGGGTACTAAGAAACAACTACAAAATTAACTAAAAGTTATCTGCAGAATATATCAGAGCACTAGGGCTGCCACGATTAGTCGACTAATCGACGACTAATCGACTATTAAAATAGTCGACGACTAATTTAATAGTCGATTAGTCGTTACTTTGTACTATATGGAGTCAGAGTATAGTAAAGTTGAAAGTTATAATGGTGTTATGCTAGCTTATTGGACTATTTTGGCATTTATTAAGGTTTTTTAGGCTATTTTGGGTTTTTTTTTATTTCAGACATGCTAGCTGTCTTTGCTAGCTTAGTCTTTTTTTGATTAAGTTTTTTAGGCTGTTTTGGAATTTAGCTAATATTTCAGCTGCATGCTAGCTGTTTTAGCTAACCTAGGCTTTAATTAGGCTAATTTGGCCTTTAAACTAATATTTTAGTTGGCTATCAGCATCTTCAGCTATCGTCACTAGCATCTTTTGCGGCCAAATTCAGCTTACATTTCATCTGTGATGATGCTAGTGTGAATATATATATATATAGTTTTTAGTTATTTTAAAGCGAATGATGGTTAAGATGTGTGTTTTACATCCACTTTGTGCATGACCGGATTAGTCGACTAATCGGAAAAAATAATCGGTGATTAGTCGACTATTAAAATAATCGTTTGTGGCAGCCCTACAGAGCACACAATCCAAATATTGAATTTCCTCAAACAACTGGTGTCACATGCAAGTATTTTTCCATTGATTTGCATTAGTAAAAGTCAGAATTTGCACCGAAAAAAAAAAAGCATGTCTACATTCAGGTGTCAAAAAACGTTTTGATGTAAATTGCTTTGTTTTCTATTTCTAACAACTGCCCGGGGAGTGAAATATTTCGTAAAAGCTGTATTAATTAAAGCTCAAATGTGTTCACATTTAAGGGTGTGGTATTTTGATTGACAGGGGGAGGGGCCAGTTTGTCCCACTGAAGTATTTGGTATGGAATATTGTTGAAGTGGGCGGAGCAAACTAGTCAGTGCTGCTCCTCCCATTTCAGGCTTCATTTTTGGAATGTAAAATCTAATGGTGACATCATAGATTATCCATCCAGTATAAATATATGGCAGACGCTTTATCATAAGTCTGTTGAAACGGACACTACAGTCAATAGATTAATGCATATTTTATATCACTATTGGATCTAGTTAATTTCAAATGTTCGTAACACGAGAACATTAAATAAATTAAAATAATTCCTAAAGATTCTCAAAACACTTTTTGATTGGCATAATAAAAAGAAACTAAAATGCTGAAAATATTGGGAAATTGAAAATAATAAAACATAGAATGAACCCTGAAAACTGTATGTTGAGTGAAGAGGTCTTTATAGCGGAAGTAACTTATCTCTGTGATTCTAACATTCTTTTACCCATATGTCCCTTTATCAAAAGCAGCAATTATATGAAATTGTGTTTTATGGGCTCTGGTAGGATTGTTTCTCTTACTTGGAAGAAATGAAATGAAACACAGATCATTATGTTTCTCAATAGAAACACAGTCTCTTATTTTGTAGGAGCCCTTTTGTCAAGATTGACCTTTGACATCCATGCCCTTAAATCAGGCCTAAGAAAGTGTTTTTTTTGCAGCAATTAAACTTGCCAAAATAGAAGAAAAGTTTAGATAAGGCTTGGTTTTGATGGTATATAATGGTACATTGTCACATTCGAAGCTGCTTCTTTATTGGTCTTGTGGGATTTGGTGTTCCCAGAAGCAGCTGAAAGAGGCTGGAAACTAACTCAGAAAGTTTTGCTCTTTTTTTATTTTGGCTGTAAGCGCTGCACAGTTTTTATATTATAAAAGTAACAAGTATCTATCTTCCTACACTCAACTGGCAGTTGTAAAATAACATTTTATGCTTGAATTAAATTCTGTATTAAACTTTTGGAGGTAAAATTGACAGCAAAACTAGTTGTTAACAATGCTATTCATTTTTATATACATAAGTTCATCTTCTAAAGGATTCTATTGTTGGAGATCCTGATTCGGCCCTGGATGCTTTTATGCGATCAGCAGTTATGTTTGGTTTGTGTGGGTTTAGGATGTGTTCTGACCGAAGCACTAGCAGACGAAGCGTTCACTTTTGATGAAGCTAATGGATGATGGCCTTTTGTTCTTTGTACCAAACACAGAATAGACTGAATGCACTGAGGTTTGCCCACATAATGCTTATGAAAGGAGTTCATCCCAAATTAAAATGGTTTAAAATACAAAGACTGATTGCGTAAAAAAAATGAAAAAGTTTGTTTTCTAAATAAAAACACCTTTATGACATCAATGGGTTTATTAATGGGCTCATTTTAGATTAAAAAAAAAATCTAAAGAGAGAAACTTGGGAACTTAAGCAAGGAAATAAATGAATAGGCGACTCTTATTGGTATTTAAATTTAATATTGCATTATTAAAGATCCACTCCAATGAAAATGGTGTTTTTGATGTTTTTAACGTGTATGTTTTCTAGATTAATTGCAATGAATTTTTTTTGATATAGTATTTGTCGATCACTTACTATCTCGACTTATCTATGAATAATCACAATATGAAATCACACGCAAAACTGTATATTTAGAAAACTCATTTTTAATTAAGACTGTCAACCAACTATAAAAGAAAAAAATTCAGAATAATCACACTTTTGTGTTATTGATCACTAATAATCACAATTTTTTACTAGGTACATTTTATGGAAACATGCAGTTTTTGAAATTGTCTGAAATTTTTAAATGTATCAAGTGTTAACCCAGAAATGTAATTTGAGTGTACAAAACACATCAACCGTAAAACAAGCAGAACTCTAAAAACTTTATGTCAGCAGTATTACTCCAAGAAAACAGATGTTGACATATCGTTATATTAATTAAGTTGCGTTAATTAATATTAACGCATTAATTCGATTTAGATAATTGCATGCGTTGATGTTTACAGCCCTAATAAGATTTTTAAAGATTTTTTTTATTCATCAAAACCAAACGTTCTACTTTCTAAAGAGTTTGGCTCACATTTTCCTAACCAAAGATAAAAAATACATGCTCTCTCAGAGTTTTATTGCGGATCGGACCACCTTCTAAGATTTTTCTGTTTATTTTTACACCCTCAGGTTCTATTCCATGATGTGGCAGAGCTGACCCAGACTCTCTTCCCCATTGTTGAAGCCATGCAGAAGCATTTCAGCGCTGGCTCTGGGGCTTACTACAGCGACGCTATCTTCTTCCTCTCTGTAGCCATGCATCACATCATGCCTGAGAGTAAGTTCAGTCTATTGTCAACGTGTTTACCTTTAACAATCTTACAAAGCAAAGGATGTTAAGAAGAAAAACTGTAGATAAAAATTTTACTTTATGTAAAGTATTTTATGATTTGTGGCTGTATATTTCTTCCAAGATTATCATCAAGGTGTGAAAATGTAACCAGTAGATAATTTGTCTGTGACCTTACATGGCATTGTTACTGCATTTTGCTGAAGTGCTTCATAACCAGTGAGTTCCACCTCCCCGGCATGGTTGCACAGCTGGAAAAGGCCATATGGGCAGGTATCTAAAAGACATGTGGCAGGTTGCAGAAGCCCTAGGGAGACCGGAAGGAAGGATGTGCCTCGTCGCTGCTGCCCACATGGGTGCCCCCCGTGTTTGCGCTCACAGTTCTCTTTCCTCTGTTGTGCTTTTTTTTGCTGCTTCACTTCAGTGGGAGTGCAGTGTGGGGCATCACCCTACAGGTGAACCAAATCTTTAGGCTTTGAGCTCCTAATCAATAGCACTCATAGGGGTCCAGGTAAGACATGGGGCCTCAGTTTTGCAAGCAGAACATATGCGTTCCATTTTAAGTCAGGGGGATAGGAAAGAATGATGGGGGCTTTGCTGGAGGCTGACATTGCTCAGTAACAGAAGTTGAAGAATGGCTAGAATGTTCCTGGCTGAATACATTAAGCTGTGTTGGATAAGTTGCACAGTTTTGGTAGAAAAATTCCTGTTTTCACCCAAAACTGGCATATGTAGACTCAAGTAATTGACCAACAGAGGATTGTCAATAAAGATCAGGCTTCAGTCACAACTGCCCTTAAGGGGTAAATAGGGGCTGTTTCCGATCAAAAAACGGCAAACCTGTATTAGGGCATGCAGGTGACCCGCCAGACTGCTCGGCGAGCCCGTAGAGTGAAAATGTTCATTTTTTCTATGGGTATGCTGCCATCAACAAGCCATAGAGAACGTCAGACACAGGCACGTCGCACAAATTGTTACTTTTTTCAACCCGTAGCTCATTGGGACAGCCTTAGTTTTAGAATTTAGGAACCAAGATGTAAAATCAAGAAATTTAGCAATTAGAGCGTTGCTTGTGTGGGGATCCTATAGGTACTTATGTATCCCAAAAACCCACAAAACCCATAGGAGTCAACCCCCTGTACGGGTGCTTTAATGTGCTGCAGCTCTGACATCCATCAGTTTGTTTGTAGCATAAAAGCTTTGCTTTCATGTGATGAAGAAAGAGACTCTGGACAAATTCTGTCCCTGCACTTTACAAAGTCACAGAGGAGGATTCACTGGGGAAAGCTGGCCATTTTATGTGATGTGTTGACTTTCTTTGGTGCTACACTCCTGCCAAAGCTACAGTGTGTTCTGTACTGTGATGGTTCACTCACATACTGTCACTGACAGATAAAGCCTGAAATCTGTTTATGTTGAAAACAGCTGTTGATTTTTTTTCCTTTACAGGGAAATCTTAATAAATTCATTGAATTAAGTGATAAATGAAAATTATTTTTTTTTACAGTTTAAAAAACATCTAAAATGTAAATATATAAATGATTGCAAAACACTTATGTAAAATAATTTGATTTACTTGTATTTATTTGTAAAGGATTGTTTCCTACTTGTTTGTATTAATTTGGTTTGTTAAAATGATTAGCAGGGACTTGTAGTATATTGAAGGATAGGCTTTCAATAAGCGTCATATACTTCTGCCTATTCTCTTTTTTATTTGTCGTTTGTTTATTCAGTACATTTTTCTAAATAATGCAAATGCAAACTAAGCCAATAAAACTATAAATCAATAAATCTTAGCAGTTATGATAAAAAATGTTACTTTCAGGATGAAGCAAAATAAAGAAGGATGTACAAAGGGGTTAAACTGAACATCTTGATGATGAAAAGATAGAAATGTATCCTGTACAGCTCAGAAGAACACCAGTAAAATAAATGAAGTCCTTTGATGATCAATACATGTTATTTTTTAAAGCATTTATGTAGATTTTTAAAATTATTTTTTATGTTTGTATTGTAAGTAGTTGAACACATTCCAGTATTATTCAGGCTGTTACATGAGCCGGATTGTTGTCATGTTTGTAGAGCTGCACGTTTTGTGCTTCCATCTGATTATTGATTAACCATGTGTTCCCATTTTGTTGAGTGTGTCCAAGCACTACACACCAGTACTGTTGTGGTTATAATGTGGAAGAGAGATGATGTGGAGTTAATGGGTCGATAAATCTTCACTCTTGAACACTTTTTGGACCAAACTCTCGTTGACCTGTAGACATAACACCAGTGGCGGGCCGTCAGGGCCTGCAAGGCCTTCTCTGC
>NC_050515.1:12429076-12472420 GCF_002922805.2 Oryzias melastigma | reverse complement strand
TACTGAAGGCCTAGGTGTGAAATGCACGGCCCGCCACTGCATAACACAGGACATGGCTGCAGATTACATCTAGAGCTAGTAAGGGCAGGTTGGAAATGGTAAAATGGTAAATGACATATATTTATGTTGCACTTTACAACCCTCTTAGAAGCCTTAAAGGCAGCGCTTTACAGTTACAGTCCCAGTCACCCATGAACATATGCATTCACTCACCAGAAATCCAGTTGTTCTCCAACTTTTCAACCTTAAGGTACCTGAAAATAGGGATTTGAATGAATAAAAACTATTTAGAAGAATTTCTGCTAGTTTACAATGAAAATTTTACATTAATACCATTATAATGTTCTAATATTCAAATAAAAAAGAAATGAAACATACTTTAAAAATAAGATTTCAAAACTAGTAAAACATTATTTATTAAACTGGTTTTAAGGCAAAAGAAATGTCTTGTTCGAATTTTAAAGAAAGGTGATGCACTGATCAGTGCCAAGTGTTGTACGTAAACTCTTACAATGGAAAGATGCAACAAATATGGATACGGTTTCTAAGAAACTCTGTTCTTGTTGCTATAGACTTGTCATGCGTCTTTGTTTTCCCGCTAGACTTCTTGACATGCTGGGACTTGACAACCTCCTAACACAGGACCCATGCATTTTCCATCTGTTGTTTTCTGTGGCTCTTTAAATATGTAAACTGCTCCACAAAAGTCAGAGACCAATACCAGATTGAAGATAATTTACAGCAGATTCAAGATGCAAGAGAAATAAATCCATTCTCCTACACAGCAATCAAAGCTGTTACTGTTTTTTTTTTTTTTTTTTTACAAAGGATTTCGTCTTTGGCTATTTATCTTACATTTCTTTTTCATGTTTATATACTATTAAAAGTTGTAGTTGAACTGTAAAGCAATTAAAAGTGTCAATTCTTAATTACTGTAATTGGTTTCATGTTTGTTTGAAAAGCCTCTCAGGACTTGAAAGGTTCAGGGAGGAGGAAGAGCCAAATTCTCAAGAGTCCTGATTAAAAATCACTCAAATGAAGCAGCTGTTAAAATCTGAATCTGAATGCTCCATCTGGAAACTCTTGTTTAATGTTGGCAAATCTACAAGATTAGAGTATTGTTTTCTATAGAATGCTGATGGAAGTGGAGAAGAAATGTAACAGGTATGTGAGGAATAGAATTAGGCCTTAATGAGACTGACCCACTTCTTGAGAATGTGGAGCTGGAAGACGGAGTTCTTTGTGGTTAAAATTAGGTTTTAGTTAAAACCTCATTGTCTGATTGTCTCAAGCAAGTGGTTAGTCTCCAGCAATCAGAAATTATTCAAATAATATCTTAGCTTTTGCCACATTTTGTCAACATTTGTCCATTTATTTTAGTTCAAAAACAGCAAATCAAATATAAATCATGGAAATACTTAAGTCCTGAAATTTTCCGGAAGTGGTGTATGTTTTGCACTCTGTTCATCTATTTATGCTGAACTTCGGGTACTCGTAAAAGCTAATTTTAATACACTTGGATGAGTGAAACTTTATAAACTATGTGAAACAAACTTAAGGATATTTTATACAGGTATTCACATTAATTTACCCTTAAATATTTAATGTGCAGCTAATGTTTTAAACAATTGCTTCTGTGCATGGATCTGTTTTTTTGTGCGCATGGGTTATATGTTTTTTTCTTTCTAAAAATTCATAAGGTTAAAGCCAGATGCCAGCGTTGACGTTCATGGATCTATTTGTCTGCAGGTGGATGAATTTTAATGAAGCAGACCAGTAAGGTTGTGTCCCATCGCCTAATTTTTTTTAATTTTTTGTTCTCCATCGTGAGAAAAATATCTCAAGAACATGTTTAAAAACATGATTTTCATTAAGTGGGTCTTTAAATATTTGTATCTAGATTCTAGATTTAGAAACACAGTCTCTCTTATTGTCTTTTCTTGTTAACTATTATTGTTTTTAAGTTTAGTTTAACTATAAATAAGACATTCTTATGATTCTTCAACAAATAAGAAGGAATACAAATGTTTTTTCTTTTAGTTTAATGTGGTAGAACACAAGGTTTTCTCTGTACTGTTCTCAGTGATGTAAAAACAAAATGTAGTTTGAAAAACAGAGCGTTTAGCCTTCAGATCCCTTTTGTGTTGAGTCATTGGTCTGGCATCAAAGCCTTCACATCACAGCACATCAGTGTTGTAACAACTGAGGGCCCTCTTCCTGTTATACTCCCACAAAGTTAAGCCCTTCAGTGCAAACGAACATCCAGTTTGCTCTGCTCTGTAGCCACAGCACATGAAGCCGTTGTCAGAAGCAACTTCCTTGTTTGGAGAGCATTAAAACTCTCCACTGCTGCATTGCTGAAGTGTTATCATTATTTTAAAGATTAATTTAAACCCATAAAGCATGTTTTGCTTTTTAAATTGATTCACAAATTAAATATTTTCTATTTTTTAGTGATCAGAACTGGTTTTATATTTGGTAAAAGACTAAGCACAGTTTATATTTGCATAAGCATCTCTCTTGGGTTTTATCTTTAAAATATTTTACATTTTCCCATTTTTAACAGCAACTTTCTTTTTTAAGAGAAAGTAATTTCTGTCTACAGCAAATTGGGGCGAAAAGGATGTTTCCAAACTCTCTCCTGGTTGTAAGGAGATAAAATTATCTGTTTTTTCCTCGAGGCCATTTTCCAGCGGGGACACGTCTGAAGCACCTCCTTTAGAGGGTTTCCGGAAGGGATCCTGACGCACATAAAGAGCTTTAACAGGCTTCCTTTGATGCTTAGGAGCAGGGACTCTGACCTCCTCCTGGGTTATTGCACCCATCACCCTGTTTGGAGGGGTAACTGACCTTTTGGGGTAAAATTATCTCAGCATCTTGGTTTCCTTTGCTGCTTGCATAATATTAAAGTTTTAAAATATGTACAATTGCGCTCTACACCATAACTTTATGTATGTCAGAGAGATGTCAACAGTTAACACTTTAGTGTTTGATCTATCTGCAATACTTAATAATCTGGAGCAAAATAATGAAATTGTGGAAATGAGTGATTTGTGGTGCAAAAAAGAGGGTCAGTCATCTCAACATTGAAAGCCAGATTGATTTTGGCCACAGTCCCTTTTGTAAGGCTTCCCGGCAGGTTGTACTGGGCATGTCCGACTGGGAAAAAGCCTCGTGGCAGACTCAGGCACACGTCAGAGATCGTATCTCTAAGTTAGTCTGGGAACACCTCGGCATCCTCCTGGAGGAGGAAAGGAAAAGGACACGAAGAGGGAGGTCTGGACCACAAGTTTGGTTCCTGTCCTGATGACCTGAAAATGAATGACCAGAAGTTAACTCATGCACGGCTGGAGTCAACGACAAAAAGTTTTTTTATCAGAAAACATGGTCAAAATTTACATGAATCTACATTTGTGGGTTGTTTGATTTGATTGAAATTCATTAATGAGGGATGTTTTTTTTTTGAATAGTTAGTCTTGGTAGCTATGAATTAAATTCTGGATGATTCTGGTTGAGTATTTAAAGTCCCATTCCAACTAGTTTGTTTTTCAATTGTAAAAGCGTTTCCAGTGATTTTTTTAATTATGAGTATGCAGGTTTTAGCCAAAATCAGAAAGCCTGTGACATTTTTAAGACATTTTTGGGGAGAATATTCAGTCCTTACCTCAACACTGCAATCCTAGCTGGGCTTTTCTGTCTGGTTTTATTTTTTCTTACCAACTCAAACTGTATTTATATACAAATGAAAACAACTGTATATTTGATTTTCTGTTTATTTAGAATAACTTTTCATTCAGTTAATTACCTGGAGTGAACAGAAGTACATTTTTGGTTGCACCTTACAATTTTTTCTAAATGTGTTTTATCAGCTTGTTTTACTTTATCATTGGCCATTGTCATTAACGTTTCTGTTTTCTATGTTTTAGGTTTGACACACATCGTGCAGCTTGACTTGGACCTGAAGTACAGGACCAACATCAGGAATCTTTTCCAAGAATTTGACAAATTTCCTCCAGGAGCAGTTATCGGCATCATCAGAGAAATGCAGCCGGTCTACAGGTGAGCTCATCCACAATCTACCTGTTCTTCATATCTGCTAGCTGCACTGACTGAGCTTCAATGTGACGTTTCAGATGTTGACGTGAACAGAGCGTTTTTTTCTCTTTTACATCACTGTTCAGTCTCTGCTTTCTTGACTTGTGGGAATTAAGCATCATTTATGAGGAGATGCTTTTGACAAAGAGGCTCAATTTAAGTCCATCGATGTTTTACACTAATTTGTTGTGCGTCTATAATGTTTTATACTTTAAAAATAACAATCAAATTCTCTTTTACATACAGTCTCTTCCAGCAAACAAGAAAAACATAATAGTTGGTTTAATTTATTTTAAGATTGGACATGGTAAGCAATAATTAAAAAAAAAATAACTGTAAAGTACCGGTAATTTGATTTATTAACAGTGAATCGATAACAGGGGTGTCCAAAGGGCCGGACTTTGGACATGCCTGATGCATGACCAACATTACAGACTTCTCTCATCTTTTTCAGCGACAGACAAATGTTATTTTTCCCTGTTTTTTCAAAAAAGTACTGGTGCTCTCAAAATACTGTACGTGGAGAAAAAATGCCTAAAAGCACCTTTTCAAATCTGCATTTTAACCAATGATCTTCTAAAACACTTCAGCACGTAATTTCTAAAACCATCTAATGAAGAAATGCAAAGAAAATGTTAACATGTATAGTTAGCTTACACAATTTTTGTCCAGAAAATGTATTATTTTTTTTTTATTTATAAGCAACAGTTTCCAAAGTTCTGCACATGCTAAAAACTACATTAAAATTAATGTTCTTTAACCAAAGACTGTTACTGAGAAAACAATAAAAGCTGATAAATTGACTCATCTGAAATGATTTTAAAAAAGGTTGTGTTCATGTGTGTTTGTGTGTTTACATGTATGCACACAAACAAGGTGATTTGATAATCTTTGCTCATTTTCTGACTATTTTCTATCCTTTTTGAAAACAAAAACCAAACAAGCTTGCTCGGTTTAGACTCCCTCACTGTTTTCCACTGGAGCACCGCATCAAAACAGGATGTCTGCGTGCGAACGTGTTTGAACAGACGGCGCGAGCATAAGCAGGTGGAATATTTCATGGAGCAGCTACTAAACGGTATAAACAGAGGCACTTTTCCAATGGGCTCATTTAGAAATGTAGGTTAGTGAAAGGATCAAGTGCAGCACTTTGCTCCCTTTGTTCGTTGTGACTCACGGTTCCATAATAAGCACCTGCGGAGATCCAAAGCTTTGTTTCTACTAATGTGTTCATCCAAATGTTCCCAGTGGTTCACTCTCTGATGTCCTGAAAAAAATAATTTTCAAACACGGAGTTCTTGCAGCCACGACTAAATAAGAGAACCAAACCTTGCTGCAGGCAAAAGGCTGATTGCAGAAACCATGCTACTTTAAATGAAAGCAATGCTCATTTATTACACACAGAACCTTTCTCTTTTTTTCTTAAAAAAAAATTAGCAATGGTCTACTTAAATTTTATATTTTTTTCATTAAAAAATGTTGCATTTTTCTTATTTTTCTTGCCATCAATCCTTCAAGTTTTGTAAATGTTTTCTTTTTTGGTCACAAAATATTTTTTTCAAAATAAGATACTTGCTTGTTCCATTTAAAGACCCACATTGATGAAAATTATGTTTTTAGCATGTTTTTGTGCCACTCTTTCTGATTATATAGGACATATATTAAGAAAATGAAACCTAAAATTGCATTTCTGATTATGTTTTTATTCAATCTTGAATCGGGAGCAGACGGAAAAAAAAATACTGTTTGAAAAAGTTTGTAGTTGTGAGGTATATGGTCCAATCTGATGCATCCACTTGTAGATGACTTAATCCATGTACGTCTTCATTTTCCTACTCCGAGCTGGCATTTGAGTCATAACTGTATGGCTGGATAGCTTCGATATTTCTCGCCATTTTTGCTACAACACTAATGTTAGGTTGGGGAAGCTAGCGAGAGAGTGTGTAAACAGATAGATAATGGGAAGACGACACAGGTTTCCTAATTTTGACTAAAAACGGCATAATAATAATAATTAAAGGACCACTGGGAACGCTTTTACAATTGATCAAAGGATTGTTAGAGTTTGACTTTAAAGAAAGAAGAAGAGAGTGCAGCCTCCTTTGTCATGATTGAGAGAACTCATTTAGTGTCAGAATATTTCTCATCTCTAAACAACGTAACAGATTTAATGCAATCCTCCATAAGTGTGGTTTCTATGCTTTTAGTGCTGTAGAAACTGAGCATCAGTCTTCATTCCAGGCTCCATGTTGCCCCATCAGAACCCTAAACAGATCTCTGTATCAGCTCAGGCCTCTACTGCCCATGGGAATCTCACGCTATGTTGTTTTTGTGCTCTGACACTTAATTTAAGGGAGACTACAGCAAAACAGCAAGCTCCTGGAGAAAAATTTGCAATCTGGTGTCAATGTGGGGAATATGATGTTGCGTTCTCTGTCTAGTTTAAAATCAAATTTTTATTGTTTTTTTTTTTTTTTCCTAAAGGAAATTAAAATGTCTGAATGGCAGCTGGAAGTTTACGTAACAGCAACATATTTCTTTCCACCATCACAGCAGTTTTAGAGTGTTTGGTTTGCCAAAAAAATTGGTATAGTGGGGATCATGGCCATTGAATCACATGTGTGGAACAAAACACAGGAGACTCCTGCTGTTTGTTTCATTTTCTTTGTACATATGGTCTTAATTTAGAGTTTAAGTGTTCGTAAAAAGGTCTTCAAAATCCTTAAATTTAACTGCTTTAAATCAGTGAATAATCCCACCCTTCTGGTATTTTTGTCTACATATTTTGCATTGTTGCCATAATCCACTTCTTGTCTGATCAAGTGCCAAATATCAGGTAACAAAAGGGAGTGCTTATTGATTATAGTCAGAAAATATTCAACATAATTTGAGTAAACATTTTTATGAATCCCACATATTTATAATTATTCATAGCTGTCTCTGTTTTAAGTTAGTTGCTCTCCAGTTTTGTTTCATTTGTTTTGCTGTCATTTATTTTCATGCATTTTAGGCTTCAGTTATTGGTTTTGGTTCTGATCTTTTTTTATGTGGAATTTTTAATCAAAACCTTTTAGTTCCCTCCAAAATCCTGCATTTTGTCTAACTAAAATAGTTGCTTGTGATTTGTTATAAAAAAAAAAGAGAAAGAAAAACATGATTCTATACAAGCTTATTTATCATGGTCTGTTTTTGACATGTACTTTGAGATGGATTTTGGTCATTTAGGCATTTTTTTGGAATTTGAACTGAATGAACATTTAGGAAACACATCTTCAGCCAGCTCCAAATTTATGCAAGCTGTTTTGTCAGCCATTAGCTAATGGCCGGTTGTTTTTGTGAAGTTTTCATTTTAAAGCCGGGGATTGGAGAGGCCCTGTGTGTCTCCTCGACTGGAGTGTTTTCCTGTCAGCTCTCGCTCTGTTTTTGTGCTCATTGACACAGCTTTGTGCAAAAAACACTTCCTCTGACCAGCCTCATTCACTGCACTTCCTGCCAACCAGAGGTTCAATAATGAGATATGAAATAAAACCAAAAGGAGTGTGTCTGCCCCCCGCTGCTGCAACAGTGAGAGCAAGACACATTTACAAGTACGCTGTAAACAGATTTTTCATTCTGATCCTTTTGAAATGAGACATGTTCTCTGTGAGAAGGCTGGTACACAAAGAGTCACAAGGAAACCATTCTATCTTTTTTGTTTGATGAGTTTCTATAGTGAGACAGCTACACTCCTACACCTACATTTTGTTTGAGTTTGTAAGGCAAAATGGTAAAGCAATTTTACTTTGACTTTTTTTTTTTTTTGCTTTTTAAGTCATGCTTTTTTTCATAGTTTCGCTAATGGTGCAACTTATTTGGGATTTTTTTTCAAACATAATTGGGCTCATATATTTGTTTTTTTCCTACTAACAACCTTTAGCCCTTTAGTGGATGTTTCCCACTAACAAGTGTAAGAGGGCGCTGTAGATCTGTGTATCAGTGGTTGCTACTGATAGCAAAACAGGAGTGCCGTCCAAAACAAACATGGAATCTGATCGTTCTCATGTGTATTGGTAAGAGTTTGGTGGTACGAAACATATCGCAATACGCATCTCACGACACGATATATGACTATATTTTTTTAATCTAAAATGACTGTAGAGATAAAAACATAGTATTCCCCCCTTGTTTGCGGGGGTTAGGGACAAGAGACCTCCGCAAATACGCTGAATCCGTGTATACAGGAAACCTCTAGTTTCCATCTCATCTTGTACTCTGGTGCAACTCATACTCTGGAAAGTACAGTAATTACTTTTATGTAATTTTTCTTTTGTTTATTTAATATTTTGTTTGTAGTATTCCTGATCAGTGATGAGGCTTCTTTACATTCTGGTAAAGGAAAGCCTTTGTTTATAAGAAAAAGCAACAGAATTCATACATTATTTACTTGTATTGGCAGCAGCATTTTTCACTTCCTTGTCTGAAGGCTTCCTTTTTTGGCGATGGGAATTTGCTCTCTGTCTGCTGAAAGGTAGAGGACATTTCATTCATGTTGACCAAAAGTAAAAAACACCCCCCTGACAGCAAGAGGGCCCCACACAGCGGTCAGAGAAATGGCTACTATTTGTCCTAAGACATTCAGAAGAGAAGACAGCACAGAACATCCTTGTCATCCCCTAATACTTTTCACTCTGACATGACTCTGAGACCCATTTGATTCAAGAGAGAAAAACTAGGAGCAGATTGAAGTTTTAGCAGCATGGTGGTAAGTGTTGCCTTAATTTGGCAATTTACTGCCTTTGCTGTCACATGATGGATAGATAATGGGTCAAAAATTATCTTTTTTTTTTCATGCTTTAATTTATTCACTTTTTATGCATATTAACCATGACAAAAAATCGTTTAAATTGGTTTATAAATACATATCTATTCTCATATTTTAAATCAGCAAAAACTAACAAAATCCAAACAATTTGAAGGACCATTTTTTGGAGTTGCCTTGATCTTGTCTAGTCACATTTCCAGAATAGATTAAAGACTTAGTGTCATGAATGTTTCCTTATAAAACCACATTAACCCATGATGTGCGTCAGGGCACGTAGACAGTGTCCTCCAGATGAAAAATGCTCCACAGAGGCTTCGGGTCCCCAGCAAGCAGCTCGCCAGCTGTATAAAACAGAGGGGACAGACTACAGCTGCTCAGTGTAGGTCAGTAAAAATATCAAATCTTGACTCTTGAGAGTGTATTTCGAATGCACTCGATGAACTCCTATAGTACCTCATTACAAAGCATGTTTATTCTAAGATATTTTCCCACATGTAATATTTGCTCCAAGAAAGTCAAGGGTGGGTTTTGTATTCAGTGATAAAAATAAATGCCCTACTGCAGCCTGCAAATCGGCCCATTAATATTTCACCTACAGCTCAGTCAGGGCTAAAAATAATTTCTTTGTGTGGGTGTGTGTTTCCTTGTGTTCAAGCTGGAGTATGTTACTGTTCATCCCTGTGTTGTTTAGTAAGGAGAAGCCATGTCGCTACCAGCTGTCAATGTGCAGAGAAGAACTTTGAACCTCCTTAAATTGAAACACTTGATCCCAGAAAAGAAAAGATTTGGCCAAATTTGAAAAGGAAACCTAAAGCACCCTTCCGCTCTCTTTGGGGTCCAGATGACTCCAACCACATATTGATGTGCTATTCCTTCCATGACAAATGTGGACAAAGGTGGACAGGATTTTATGTCTGCCATGGACATTAGTGAAACTCAAAAATCAATGATAAAAAAAAAAAGTTCAGCGCACTGTCTTGTGGGGTCCAGATGACCCCACTTTTAATGTAAACAAGCCAAGGAGAGCAGAAGGGTCATGAAGCAAAAGAATAAAAGTTCTCAATATGAACACTTGCAAACTGACAGATGAATATTTGTTTAACGTTTACTAAACAATGGAAAAGCCTAGAGAATGGTTTTGTTTTATTCAAAATTTACTTGTTAGATGACATCCAATTTTGAACAGAATTGAAATCTTGCTGCAAAGTAAAACTAATATCAGAAATACTAGGTTTGGAACAGTATATGATGGTGTCATCAGCATACAGATGGATATTGCAGAAGAGCCCTGCAGAACTCATTTGCTTATTGCAATAAAATCTGACTTACTGCCCCTATATGACACACATTGATGACGTTGATGAAGGTATGAGCTGAACCACAGGTGGGATACTAGACCAACTTTTGCATCTATTTCTTAAAAACAACATAAGTTGCTTGAAATCTTTTTATTTGTGGTTATTTTTGGTACACTTTAATGTATATGTTTTTTTTGTTACATCAAAACACATTTTGAGTATAATAAACTTTTTCTGAAAAGCTGGTAAGACTCAGATCTGTCTTTAGCATTGCACATGTGAAGTTTGAATTAATAATTGAGATTGAGTCATAATGCGTTTTATTTTTAAAACCTAATGTTCGGCTGCACAGTGGTGTAACGATTAGTGCTTTCGCCTCCCAGTGGTTCAAATCCAGGAGAAGCACAAGCTGGGTCAAGTCCCAGCAACCCAGTGACACTGAAAGGGATTCAGTGGGTTCAGAAAATTGATTGAATACTAAATGTTTAATAATTGTCTAATCAAGCTGTTGGTTTGATGATGAAGAACTTGGCTTCGATCCAGGAGCCAGAGCAAACAGAGGTCTTTCTTTCCATAAGCCTTGAGGAATGTGGAGAAAAAATAGTCTCAATGTATTTATGTGTGTAATATCTGATTTGCCTTTTTAACATAACTGTGTACTTGCAATTTTTTATTCCCATGTTCACTCAAATATTAAAAGCTTGCGAATACAAAATACTTTATTTATTTATTTATTTATTTTTACAATTCTTAATTAGCCACTTTTAACTTAAAATGATTAAAAATATATATAACACAATTGCATGAGTTACAAATCAAGTATTACACACACAAATCCAGCAGGACCATTTTCTCTCCGTAGAGGAACATGTTGAAGGGCAAAGTTGCAACTTGGTTTTACCAACCACATTGCCTCCTCTTTCCTCAGACATACCTTCTGGCAGTACCGCAAGGAGAACCCCCAGACCAAAGTTGGAGAACCTCCACCCGACGGACTCCCAGGTTTCAACAGTGGTGTGATGTTATTGGACCTGCAGGCAATGAGGGCCTCAGCTCTCTATAACCAGTTGCTAGAGCCCAAAAACGTTGCCAAACTGGCAGACAAGTATCGCTTTAGAGGTCACCTGGGTGACCAGGACTTCTTCACTATGATTGGCATGGAGCATCCTGATCTGTTTTATTCGCTGCCCTGCGGCTGGAACCGGCAGCTGTGCACCTGGTGGAGAGACCACGGTTACGGAGAAGTGTTTCAGTTGTACTATCATTGCGACGGACCGGTTTATATCTACCACGGAAACTGTAATTCCCCCATACCAGATGACTGAATTACTGCCACTCAAGAGACCATGTTGGGATTCCTTCTTGTTGGGAGACACAACAGGATTGGTTGACTTTCTTCAAGACTTTCCAAACTTTGACTCCTGAGTGCCAAGGGATTCATAGTAGACCAACTACTGATCCTTTAAGCTTAGAGGGAAGAACCAAAGCACTCCAAATTATGTACTAATGAGAAATGTTCTGGATTATAACAAGAGCAAATTACAAATGATTAAAAAATTAGTTTTAACTTTGTAGGCTTTACCATGTCGGTCAAACCTGCAGTCTGATTGATTTAGATGTTAAATAAATTATGTCTGATCTATTTAATTTCAGTTTTATTCATATAAATAAATGTTTGTTTATACCTTTAAAAACTTTAATGTTTAATTCATATTCTGTTAAAAAACATTGAATTTATAAAATGAATAATTTAAAAAGCAATTATTTGTATTGTTTAATAAATGCACAAATGAACATAACAGTGGAAGCATTTGTCAGCAGCACCGTCGCAGCTCCTTCCATGAGCTGGTGGAAAAAGAGGTGAGTCAATGGAGCATTAATGATCATGTTTTGAGCTCACCATTTGCATTTTACCGAGGCCAAACAAACCTAAATTAGTGGGCGGTCCAGGCATTGACCCACTTTATCTTTATTGGCTGTGCCAACAGAATTGACATTTGGACTAAAAAAGCTATAGCAACCACTAAGACAATTGTAGAATTTCATACAAATGACAGTAAACGCAACATTTTTTAACAAACAAAATTTTAAGATTTTTAACTTATATTTTATATCATGAGTTTGAAAGTGTGTCCTTGGGGGGGGAGTTTGAATGTGGTGTGGAATGCATTTAAAAAAAGTTCCTTTCAAAGTTCTTTGCTTTGTTATACAGTTGACTGAGACCACGACCAATCTGATCCATATGGTCTGCAAGTCAATGGTAAGTATACAAATGCTTGAATTTTCTCACTTTTTTTCTCTTTTTTTAAGACCTTCAAAAGATATTTTGAGATTCGTATTTTCATGTTAAAGTTGTACAAAAAGCAGAAGTGAATTTGGTTTTCTCATTTAAGGCAACATAATTGTTGCTTTGTCCATTTGTCTCCTTCGCTGCTTCCTTTCAAAGATACATTGAAATGTAGCGACTCTTTACTGTATCAAAGCAGCTCATTATGCTGAGTCAATAGAGAATGGGAAGTGGATATCTGGCTGGGGTTTGTTTAGACGCCATATTGTCTACCCGTTTCCCTCTTTGCTGTCCTTTGTGTGCAGGAACGCTGCATTCCGAACGGAGGAGAGTGTAGAAAGCACACACTGTCGGATTGGCCTCGTATCAAATCGGTCTTTAGACCCAACTGCTAAATTAGTGCAATGCAAGTAAAGAAAATGGCTCATTTTTCACAGAGTTCCTTCTGTATGATGACTTTGTAGGATATAGGGACTTGTATATAGTTTAAAACTTTAGTTAAAGCTGTCATTCATTTATTTTTAAAATGTCCCCAAAAAAGGTTAAAGTCTGTCATTAGTTTTTTTTTAGAATATCTTCTCTCCATCAAGTTTGAATTATATATGAAATAAAAAGTAGGTGAGAATGGGGCAACAATTGCAAGTACTTACACCTCACAGTAAGAAGGCCCTGGTTCAGATCCTGGCTGGGATCTTACCTCCCATAGTCCAAAAACATGCTTCAAACATTAGTTGGTTACTCTAAATTGTCCCTAAGTGTAAATGTGAGTGTGTGTAGGGCTGTGTAACGTGTTAAGTGTTTACTACGAACTCACGGCATGCCCGTAGAGAAAGATATACATGAACATGTGCACTCTATGAGCACTGTATGATATTTCATGCGGACCACCCCCGTGCACCATACAAGTATTCCTGTAAACTGGTTAAGAGAGTTCATTCCTTCTATGGGATATACCCATGTGGATCCAGTTTTGGGACCACGAAACATTATCTGATCCATATTTTGAGGTGGTCTTTGTTCGTCTACAATTGGACTGAGCTCCGGTTCGTTCTGAGTTTCCTCAGTCAGAATACACTCCATACTCGGAGTGGAACAACTGGACCAAAATGGCCACCGTAGCCGGTAATAACGTTATGTAAACAGAGAGCAGTACACAATCATGGAGCGGTGATGCAACAGCATCTCATTAAAATGTGGTCGGATGAATGCAAGATCATCAAAAAAACTTTTACCTTGATGCACATGGTTTACCCAACAATCCATATGTCAGGAACACTTATAGTGTATCTTCTTAGCCATCCTCTCCTCAGTAACCGCATTGCAGCATGCCTCCGGCGTACCAAAATAGCAAGTAAAAAGTGTTGAATCCGACTTTGATACAGATGTTGAATAAGTGAAATATTCTATCAAGAATTCCTGGCCAATGACTAAAGAGACCCTTAGTCATGTGGTTTGGTTTACAGGCTTCAGTCTGAATACAGACCAAACACAAGGTTCAGGACTTGATCCAGACCAACAGACTTTTCCAATCTGAATACACCCTAAGGCTTAACTAGTTGATTCAAAGGTCCCCAAAAAACATGCAGCAGAAGTTTCTGTTCTTCAGTCATTCCTTGCCACACACTAGAAAGTAACCTCACAGAGAAACCTTGTCACCAAGCCTTTTGCTGATTAAAGCCTGACCCTCACACAATTACAAAGCTCCGCTGGGTTTAACAACTATGACTCGTCACCTCATTACTTTATAAAAGTTTTTACTGTAACCATCCAGGAAATAAAAAACATTTTTAAGGAATTTTAAATCAAGGCATTTCTTCAAGTGTGTCTGTATTGGAACCTTTAAAATTGATTTCGTAAAAACTAATTTGGAGGAGTAATTTTGCTGGTATCTGTGTAGGCTAAAAGCGGAGCTGCTAACCCTCATGTCCACGGACAGACAATGCTGTTATCCACTGCAGGGTTCAGAATAATCCTGTGAAGGGAACGTCCTCATGTTCTCCATTATATAAGCACATGTCTGCGAGCTCGTTTGTCTGCTGCAAGCTAGACATGACCCATTTCTGTCGCTTGTCTATTCCCAACACAAGTTTAAAAGCTTCACAGCAAAATATCAACCAGCCTTGACCTCTGACATTGAAACTGAAAAGCCCCTTTTATCAAGCTTCCTATATGTATTCTTTTTCATTTATGTTCCATTTTCCAAGTGAATTTCATTCTGCTGAATCATATTTGAATTCCCTTTTCATACATAAGAGGCTGATGATTGTGTAAGAGCGAAGATGAAGATAAGTTTATGCGTTTCCTGAGGGCTTTCAGCCTCAAGGTTCAAGGTGTTCTGGAAAAAGAGAAATAGATGTAGGGTAGTTCTGAAAATACAGCATTTATGCAGCATTGGTATGAATAAGGTTGTGCAAAAAATAAGCCGCAGCATCAGAAATTCTACTTTTTAAACCGTTCTCTGTAGTTCAATCAGAAAAAAAATTATTACAGCTTGTTTTCCTCCTAAAACTGATTACACTTCTTGTTATGAATTTACCTTAATTTACTTTTGAGTGAGTAGTTTATAAATCTTTCATCCTTTCATCAGCCAACATAACAGTATTTTTACTTTGTTTCTGAGCAAAAATTACTTTTTTTGTGTTTTTTACGCATATTTATGTCTAAAGTCTCACTCCAACTGTATTTTTTCGGATTGTAAAATTGTTCCCAGTGGTCTTTTGATCACGATTATAAAGCATTTAGCAAAATTTATCAATTTGTTAATAACAAGGTAGTAAAGTGTAACGTATTTTAAAAGTATAAAAAAAAAAAAACTTCATTTAGTCAAAGTGGATGCTTCAGAATTGGTGACTTTGGTCCCCGTTATGGTTGTTGCATCACAAAACTGAACTTTTTCAAACAATAAGTTTTAATCTGCTACTAATCCATCATAATTTAAATAAAGAAATACTCAGAAATGCAGTTTTAATCTAAATTATATGTCCATCATGAGAAAAATGCTACTAGAACATGTTAAATGATCAAAAACAGGATTTTCACTGGAGTAGGTCTTTAAAACTGCTTAATCTCATGATTATTATCAGTAATTTAAATGTCTACAGTAGTTAATGTCTGAATATATCTTTAAGATGCATCTTAATTCATGTATATTTGATTTGATGTTGCTAAAATTAAATGCAGTGTCTAAAATGGACACGGAGGGTCGTCCAACCAGACTGTTTGACAACAAATGGATCTGGAGCAATAAACCTAAACATGTAAAGGATTTTCCATGGTGCATGTGAGTGTCTGTGCGTGTTCCACACTCTGTTCCGCTAGGGAAAAAAAAATGTAGGCCAGTTTCTTCCCAAACAGTTTGTCCAACGTCTCTCCTGCTCTGTCATCCACTCTCTCAGTAGGTCTCTCCGCAGAAGCTTTGCTTTCACTGCTGAATGTGCTTCCTGTGCTGCACATCCTCTGCTTCCTCACCACAGCTCGTGCGCTCGATAGAAAGCCGAGCAAACCCAGACTTCATTCATCATCGTTTGTCTTAACTGGAGCATTGCTGAATCACTGATTGAAAGCATCCTGCATCAAACACCTGTCGTCTTTAAAGATCAGGCGATGAATAAAAGCTGTCTTGGAAAAAACTGAATTCAGGAGGACATGTGTTAGTTAAATGAAGACCAGTTCTTTGTTATCCAACCGTTTGACCTCTGGAAGCATCAGACAGATTTTATTGACTTTTGTGCAGCGTTTAGCTTGCCAGATAATTAGTCTGTGCTGTGAATTAGTCAAAGCTTACGCAGATTCAAATAAGCTCATAATGTTTCCTTATTCAATGATTTAATAAGTAATAGGTGGCAGATTCAATTCTTTTAACTTAATGTTTTTCATTCATTCTTAACTTTTTGTTTATTTAATTGCATTTGGGACATGTAAAGCACTTTTTAAAGTTCACATGTAAAGAACTCCATATGAAAAGTAGATTGAGTCATTTATTTAAAAAAAAGATTACCCAATTAAACTAAAAAGCATTTTGAATGTAATATTTATTAAGAATTAAATGAACAACAACAAAAAAAAAATCATCCTTGTTTTTTGATGCTCCTAACATCTATAGTGAGAAAAAAAACTAAAGGCAAATACTGAGTTTGCATTCAAATGCATGTATTTGCCAAATATTAAAACTTTAATTTGTTTAGATATTTGTGCATTTTTTTAAAAAGCCCCTAAATAAATGTTTTTTTTTTCAGATATCCAAAAAAATCGCCTGAAACTGGATTAAAATCTGTTGTTTCCTCTTAACATAAAGGCAGGCCCTTATAATACAGTCACTCTGACGTTAGTTTTCTCCTCCAATCTGATGTGTGCTAAATTCGGCTGTGGCGCGGACCCCTGGGGCTGTGCACCAGTTCCCACCACCATCTTTTCCCAATTCCCCTGACCCACCTTTGCACAGTCAATACACAATAAAGAGTTTCATTTGGAGAACTCCTACAAAAGCTGCTGAGTACCTATTATTTCTTGGCAAATCAATACTCCCCCAAGAATGGTTAGAGTCAAGGTGAATGTCAGGAATGGAAAACTGAAATCTGGTGTCACAGAAATAGCTTTCACGTGCCGAAGGATCCCGTGGCTTCAGCCAAGAAGCGAAGAAAACCGACTTGTTCCTTTTCACGTGTTCTATGTCAGACCTGTATGAATGAATCTGCTGACTTTCAAACCACAGACTGGCCCAGTTTTGAACTGTTCTGATTCCTCATTTGAAATGTATTGTTTTGTTTTACATGTTTCTAAAATAAAAAAAAATATTAAAAGCAAACAAACAGCAACATTTAATTCAATTCAATTTTATTTATATAGCCCAATTTCACTAAAACACTTGTCTTATTGGGCTTCATACTGGTAATTTTACAAAAGCAGAAAGTATAAACATTAGCTGATTGCTAAACTAAACTAAGCTCAGGGATGTCAACATGAAAAAGGGATCAGGTTGGACAAGCAATGTGGCAGGGCTGTTAAAGAAGAATTAGCTTATCTAACTCTACACTGTTTGAAAAGTGTTCACCCAGATAGAACTGTGGGGCAAGGTCCACAGCCTCAACGAGCCAGAGGTGAGGTCCACAGCCAAGAATAGGAGCACAGCCAATACCTGGAATCTTCGGGGAGCAGTAAAGAGGAACAACAAATGAATTGCACTGCACCAAACAGGAGCATAGATGGATTAAAAAAAATGATAAAGATAAACAATACTGTAGTGCTTACTTCATATTTAAAATTATGATAGCAACATTTTGTAATTTTCACTTTAAAAAAAACAAAATTGTATCCAACAAGCTCACTCCAGATTGGCAAGAGTGGTTGCCATAGAAACATTGACTCAGACTGACTTGAACCAATCACTGACAATGTCTGACTCCAACATGGCAAAATCTGTATTTTAACAAAAATGTCAATGGAATGGACCAAATTTTGTGGAAGCCCTAATTATTTTATTTGGATGACATCACACTTATTCAATCCAGTTCTCATATACAGTCAATGACAAAAACAAATGTCTATAATCAAACATAGATGTAGCTTTTTTTTTTTTTTACCAATATGTGAATAAATTATGCAGATCTACACATAATTGTACAGTACACACACAAGCGAACTCACAATCATATATATCACACCTGCACTCACAGAAATGTGTGTTTGCGCAGTGGGAGACACTAATGAACTTCAAGGCTCGATTAGAAGAATAACTACACTTACATTTGCTTTAACTTGAAACTATATCACAACAATAGGGGCTGAGACTGTTCCAAACTTTTTGATCCAATGTTTTACTAGTCCTATTCCATTCTAACTTTGAATGTTTTAATCCTTTTCACTAAGGATAAAGCACTGTATGTTTAGAAGGAATAAGCTCTTCTTCAGAGGTTTAGCCACTTTGAAACCATTAGATTTTCATTATAGGGTGTTCCACTGACATCCCAAACATGTCACAACTCATTTAATCTTCTTTGTCACTCTCAAATTGGATTTAGTCATCAAAGAGAGAAGAAAACAAAGTCCTAAATGATTGAGAAGTAAAACCTGACACCATTCTTGATGACTTTCCAACTTGCAGATTAATGAGTGACAGATGAAAATGCCTAAATTGGATATGAAAAAGACGACTTAATCTTTGGGAGCATAAAGTGATTATACACTTATATTCCAATTTCTGTAAATGATCAATCACTGTAAGATATTACTAAAAGAAATGACTTTAAGAAACACTGAAGTTAAAGTTTAACATTTGGTGTCTTATTGACACTGCTGTCATTCATTTTAAGAATGATGTATTGATTCTTCACAGTGCAGCTTGGTTTATTGGACCAAGCGCTTGTGTCTTATGGACAGAGGCAATGGGCATGTTTAAGGTCCAATGAATCATATCAGTTGAAATAATCCTTTCCTTCATCTAACACCGGACACATTGATTTTAATGAGAAGACACTGGTTAAATACAAAAAATAAAAAAATTGGGTTTATTTTTTATTTATTTCTTTTTTGGGTGGGGTATTTGTCTATGCTTAATAAAAATGCATCAGAGAGATCAAATTAAGATGCAAATGATGCAAAAGTGAAGAACATACTATAGGACAATCTTTTGTCAGTCCAGGTAAATTAAGCAGATTCATTAATGAGGTTTATCACAAACCATAAGAGATATCCACTCACAATGACCACATGGGAAACTGTAGATATTGCTGTTTCAATAGTCATGTTTGACCAATAAGAGGTATGAAATGCAATAAGAGAGGCAACCTGTGAGACCTGGTCAGAAGCCTGACCCATATAATACATAACTCTATCTAGTTTAAATTAAACCTATTTGTATCATCCCATTTCACTGTGTACTTGAAGAAATGTTCATGTCTATGAACTCAGTGACAGGACTGGATTTTTTTTTTATGTGTGAAAAGACATTATTACCAAAACATAATCCTTTCCTGACCTAAATCAAGAGTTGTGGTGAGAAATATCATTTTCAACAGTTGTCTCTGAGGTGATGCCAGTTAAAAGGCAGTATGTAGCATGGGGCAGTGTTGCACTCAATCAATCAAAATGGATGTACTCTAAAATAATCTTGATTGGATTTACAACCAAATTAAAGGATTAATGAATATTAAAGGACTAACATAATCTACTTACCAGTGATAACTGAGATGTTTAACAACTTTTTCCAGCTGAATTCAACATGGTTACTTCATTTTAGCAAAGAAGAAATTATACTAAATACATAGGTAAATAGGCAATTACTATAATCCAAAGCAGAATCCGAATACTTCCCCAACCACTTCAGCTTTTCCCAACCCTTCCAATTGTTGGGGCATTTGGAGCTTTAGTGGTGTCCCACTATCTTTTTAAGGGATAGGGACTTAGAGCTGTGTATCCCTTCTTCAGGATGGTGATATGCGTTGCACAATTTTGGTCATTTTTCTTCTATGCAACAAAGAAGACAAATTTTAAATGGATTTTTAAACAACACACTAACTGTTGTCAATCAAATAGTGAATAAAACTGCTCTGTAGGGTTCATATGTCTATAAATCTGACTGAGGACATCAGTGCCTCACCAGCCATGAACCTCCCTGGACGTCACTGACTGGCAGGTTCATGCTTAAGTAGCTGACCAGCAACTTGGTGATTTCATTGTGAGGTAGTAACATTGGAATTTATTGACACTATTTTTCTATATCTCTCTGTTTGGAGAGTTTAATCTAGATGTAGGGAAGATAGATTAGATTTAGCAAGAATATGTTAAAAAGAGGTACCAGAGCAAGAATGGTTATCCTGAAAAAAAATAAAAATAAGATTGAGTAATAACTATTTTCTTAATTGAAGTCTATAGAATTTTGGCTTTCTGGGACCAGCGATTACTTTCTTTTTGGAACAAAGGGGGGTATGAGTAGGGGTATGAGAAGAGTTTGGGTTCGGCATAAGTCTAAAGCTACACTCCCACTGCCCTTGACAATGTGTTTAGACAACTTTTACCAATGAAAAGTCTATGTAAATGTGCGTGAATGCACTCTTCAGGATTCTGCTCTCAAAATCTTGCATTCATGCGTAGCTACGCAAGTTCCTACAACTATTTTTAGGCTAAACGCATGGGCATTGAGCATGTTGCAAATCAAACCTGGTCAAACTTTTACCAATCAGGGAATCAAATTTGGCAGTGTTGCGGGGATGGCGTCTCTTTTGATTCACGGAAGTGCCAACCATTTGAAAATTGATCATGGAGGAGAAATTGATAATTGTGGTTTCTGACACCATGTCTTTTGTATATTGTAATAAAGCCGCTAGAGAAGCCTGAAGCGAGATTCATCAGATTTGCACCTTTTTGACATTTCACAAAAAGCCTCTTCCAACTCAAGGTGGCGGTTGGTGCTGAAAACAGTAGAAAAAGAAGAAGTGTTTAGTGTGAATATCATAAGCTAAATGCATATTCAAAAACCTGGGTTGAGTAATTTCTTGAATGCTTTCTTAAAGCTGATTTTAAAAAATCTGAGCAATTTGAATCTTTGTAAATCAAAAGAAACCAAGACTCTTCCAGCCACTGCAAGGTCTTAGGGTGTGAGGGTCCAGCTGGCATCTATGACGGATCTGATAAAGTCTGATGTGTGCTAACGTGACCATTGAAGAAAAACGAACATGCAGTTCCATGAAAGAATAAGACTTGCTTCAATAAATGTATCTTAAGCTCTTGATGTGAAAAAAATCCAAGGTGTTTTACTTTGTTTCCACGAGGCACTAAAAGACCTTGACCCGTTCTGTTGTATTTGCTTGAATGAATCACTAAAAAATATTCTTAAGAAATCTCAGGACATACGTCAGAGATTGCATAGAAGCTGGCTGGCGTTGATTTAATGTAACACAACAGGCAGTACTGCTTACCCAACAATCCTCATAGCATAGTCCTGTTTTGTTTAATAATACCGAGTTCACCTATTTTTGCTGGCACATCCATAACCGAGCAAGTTTATTTTTGTGTACACACTCCTTCGCACATCGTCACACGTGCATAGGTTATTGTAGCATTTATCTTACACAAGCTTTTTCTGGGGAATGGTTGGTTGTCATTGTGAAGCCCAGATATAGTAACGCTCCCTGAAGTCTGTGTGTCAGGAAAGACATAAGACATAAACGGCAGGCCACACAAATGGGTCAGTGTGCTACAGCACATGCTGCAAGGCGGCAGTTAGCACTTGGGCTCCTTGCCACTGCAACACTTGGTGAGAGGGAGACAATGACACAACGTGAATGAGGTCAGTAAGTCGCTTCGCAAGACCATCTGTAGATTGTTCATATCTGTTGAAAATGGCTTCCATGATGAACCATTAAATGAAAGAATGACCTCATGTTTAGAACACTTCAGAAATACCAGGAATAAGCTGACTGTTGGTGGAAAAAGCAGATGGAGACGGTGACTCAGAAGCTCCGGGTTCAAACTTGATGGCAGCTGCCTTCATTAAAGCACTGCTCTCAGTGCAGACTGGCTTTCTGTGTGGCTAACCTCCCTCTCTTTATATGATGAATAGCAACTGCAGTGTTAATTCTGTTCCTGACCAAAGGATAAAGTCTCTCAGACAGCTTGTATGTCTGTTTAAGACCAGTTTGATTGAGCAAATTCACCTTTATTCTATTTCTTGGGGATTTCTTACTTTCTTTGTATTTTCGGCCTTGAATACTGAAGAGGGTCAGAATGCTGGTTTATTGATGTCACGGTCCACAATAAAAAGTCAAGGTTCTCTACTTTTGTCTCTTTTGTTCAGGCAACGACACAAGCATGAATCATTTGAAAACAGTGTGTCAGAATAGTAGTCTACATTGCAACAATAGACAGTACATAGAGAGAATTGGACTGATTCTCAGACGAATCACTGCTGACTGACATCGTCTGGTACCAAAATGGCTAAATCAGGCGGTATCCTTACCACGAAAAAAAAGGTGACTGAATGAACTTAACTTCGTTGGAACTCTAGGTAAGGCATTTTTTATTGGTGATGTCACAGCCTTGTTTTTATCCATCTCTATAGATTGCAACACGGTGAAAGTCATCCAACAAAAATCTTGAAATGATGTTTTATAGGTGGTTGTCTCCACCCTCTCACAGAACCAAATAATTACTTGTCAAATTCAAACTTAAACATCAAATCCTACAAAAACATTCAAATATGGTTTACAATTTTTAGCAAAAGCAAAACTAAGTACCCCTGAATTAAAGCATTTCTAAGCAAAAATACAAAAGATGAAGACAACATTTTAAATTTAAAACAGGCCTAGATGACCTGGGAAGTGCTTCCAAGAAACCAAGAAGTAAGCAAGAAAACACTGAGAACAACCGAAATCAGGTAACTACAAAAACAGATAAAAGTGAATTGCAAAGAATAGTAGAACTTTACAGCTTAACAGTGTGTTCTGTCACTGTTGACCTCTAATTTTAGTTTTTTTAAATTACATTTTTCCTCAAGTGGACATTTTTAAAATCCTTAACGTAGTACAAGGGAGAGCAGTGATTAACAGCAAAATCATGTGGAAAACGCCCCTCTTCTGCTGTGATGTCATGACTTTACCAATTACTGCTGTAGTTTTGATCACTGCTGGGTAGTTAAGAGTTGCATTGACTCTGATACTGTTTACATATAATTATAACATTTTGTAAAGAAATGTACTAAGAGTCATTTAACTGCATTTTTTTAAGATATTCACTTTATTTAGCATTTAAAAAAATGTAAATTGCATTTTTTTTTCTCTCCGATTTCTTGTTGAAATTATCTAGACCTAATAGGATCACTTGGTCTTGTAGGTATGAATTAAACTTTAACTTATTATAGAAAAAAGATTTACTGACACAAAATGCCTCTGGTGACATCATGTGACAATGAGTGTGGTGGTTTCAGCATCAGGCATTTTTTTATTTCTGCCTAAATCTTATTTATATGACATTTTTATGTTTCATTGAATACATCAGTTGGGGAGTTGAAGGTAGTGTGTGTTTTACATGTATACTTTCTTTTTTTTGTTTTGCCTTTGCTTTTTAAGTTTAGAAGATGTTTTTATTCTGTAAAGTACTTTGTGCTACTGAGGTAGCTTTATGAATAGAGAGGGATTTCATTTAATGTCATGTCTTTTTGTCTTTTTTTTTACTATTATAAGCTGCACTCATGAAGTAATACTTTTAACTCATGGAACTTCCTTGCTGTTCTTTATTGAAGAGATCAAACATTTGAATTCATGCAGACATTTACCTCCTTATTTGAACTCTGACAGAATAGAAAAAAATGTAGAAATTCCAAGTTATTTTATGACTTAACAACTCTTCATGCAAACAGCTGTTGCAATGAAATAATACAATCTTATAAAACACATTTAATCCTCACTCCTTTGTTAGGTGTCACAGCACGTATTAATTTTCCACTTATCCTCAGTAATCCTGCTTAAATTGAACATTATTACGTCTTTGCTTCTTCCCTTCATGGGGCCAATTTTGACTGGAAATCCAAAGCACCATTTTTTGGTAAGCTCTCAGGCTTGAATTCTCTAATGACTATCCAGGGTTGCACAATAATGTAGGTCATGTTTTTTTTCTCTCTCTCTCTCTTTTTTTTTTTTTTTGTATTTCCAGTTGGACACAAAAGCTTCCTTTTGGGGAAAAAAGAACAAGAGGCAGAGATGAAAAGAAAAAATGTGAGCGTCGTGATTGGTGCATTGGGAACAAGCAGTGGGAAACCCCATGACGGGGAATGGAGGAAACCTCTAGTGACCCACATATTTATATGTATATGTAGGAAACCCTGATGAATGGTGGAGGTTCCTTAACTGTTTGGGGCTGCATTTCTGCAACTGGAGTTAGAGATTTAGTCAAGACAAATTTTGTTCTCAACTCTGAGTAATGCTTATCCAACATGCATAAAGGAGGCACAAGATTAAAGGGCCTATACCATGATTTTCTTAAGCCTTTCAGAGTAAACTACATCCATATATATGATCATATATTACCTTTGGCACATAAAAGAACACATTATTTATGAAATATTAGTTATTTTTGAGAACTCTGTTCCTATTCAGAAGTAAGACGATTTGATCTCTGAGGCACCACTTTTCACTGCTTGTGGGTACCTCCCATTTTATGACATCAACCTAGATCTGGCCTTGGCAGTGTGTATGTGTTTCACCCACGAAAACGAACAATCCTTGAGTGTATCTTGAATTATGTAAAGAGATAGAAAGAAGGCCTCCATCTACAGAAGATCTGTTCTATTAAGATGTTTTGAACACCTTGTCTGTGTCAAGAAATGGTGGTGGAAGACCTAAATGCAGGAGACCAGGCTTGGTGACAATACAGTAACCAAAACATGACAAAAACCCATGGAGAACCAAAAGGGATACTGTCAGGATCTGTAGGGTTTTTTGGCCTTCTTGGCTTTCCATACCTGCTCAGTCCTGTTTCCTGTTTCCATACAGCTGGGTCCTGGATTACTTAAGCTTCTCTCCTTCTCATCCACCCTGCCAGTTCATTGCGCTTTCTGCCTTCATTTAAGTCTGCTCTGTTTTGTTACCAGTTTTGTTTCTCCATTGGTTTTAAATACTCTATTTTTTGGCCAAAAAAGACTTTTATAACTGCTGACACTATCAGATATGCTTTGGTTTTATTTTTTGCATTTTTAAGCTTTGAACTTTTAACAACTGGGGTGTTTCTGTCAAAACCTACAATGCCCTTTGACACACAGTAACTCCTTACACGATCAACGTGAATTTACTGATCTGCAGAGAAAAGTGTTTTTCTGCTGGTAAGCAACACTTTCAAGTGTCTTGTCACCAATCTGCAACACATTACTGATATAAAGTCCTTTCATATTGGTGCAAAGCTGCTTTTCTTCACGACAAAATAACCTGATTCATGTTGATTGTGTAAATTTGAATTTAGTCTTTTAAATTAGAATAAAACAGCCAACGCTGTTGCAGAGTTGCTGTTTCTGCAGTTGTTTTGTTTCTGTGGAGGGCAGCCACTGTGCAAAGGAAGAGCGGTCAACCTCTGATTGGAAAATCGCAGGTTCAGCTCCCATCTTCCGCTATCAAGTGTCTTTGAGCAAGACGCTGAACTCAACATCAGCTCCTGGTGGTTATAGGTTGGTGCCAGTGTTTGGCAGCAGAGCTGGCATCAGTATGTGAAAGTGTGCATGGGTGAATGGGACTGTGAATCGCTGGGCCTTCAAGTATAGTAAAGCGCTCTATAAATATGCGGCATTTAGCTTTTGTTTCTCTGAGCCTTCTTTTTGGCTTCTGTTAAGGAGGAAATTCGTTTTGCCTTGAAGTTCAGGGCAAACGTTTTTTTTTTTTTTATACCTGCCTTAAACTTTTTGCGCGAAACTGTATTTACATTGAATCCCATCATGCATGCACATAACTGCCACATGAAAAAAATAGTTTGCTGCCAGGCAGGGGACCTTTTTGTGGAGCCTTCAGGTTAAAAAAGAAAACGTCCACCTTGACCCACATTCTGGTTCCAAACAACATGCAGGTGTTCCTTCTGCTTTCCCTCTCCCAACCTCTGTGTTATTTTTTCTGCTAGGAGATGAGCCTGAACAAAAAAAAAAGAAATAAATGTCTATTGCTGTCCCCGAGAGGGAACTCTGGAAAGCAGCACTGTGACTAAATAGTGACAATGCAGACATTTGTTCCACTTTGGAGTGGAAGCTTTGGGGGAATTCAAATCAGCAGCTAAGAGTACTTTAGTCACATTTGTGTATATTGTCTAAAAGCTATAAGAAGCTGCAGTTTTACAAGATAACGGCTTTAATATTTCAGCAGACTTCCATGTAAGACTGTCAACCCCCATTCTCCAATCTTAATATTATTGCAACCACAATTTATATTCCAGCACATGCAATAGATGTACTCTTTACCTACTTGTCTGCCTATCAGCATACTTAACATTTAATATGCATATGGGTTTGATAAGTATGTCATGTGAAATATTAACTCCAGCAAACTTGGAGCTGAACTCCATTAGAACAACAGCTTGACAATAAAAAGATGTAATCATCTTTGCAATGCATCATCATTTTGTCAGTAAAGAGATCTTGATGAGATTGTCTGGTAAATGTCAGAGTCTGATTGGCAGAATAATTTACTCAATTATCAGAACAATGTGCCACATTTAACCTTTTGTTCCACATAACGATGTGAGAAAAACATGCTGGAAAATCTAAATACATCACAACAAAATGTTTATTAAGAATGAACTAAAGTTGTTCAAATCTGAATTTCTATTTTGTAATGTCATGCATTGATTAAAATGGTTATTTTGACCCTCAGGACTTGCAATTCCTAGCTTTTACAGCTCCTAACTTCTTTCCTAATTTGTCATCTTTGTTTTGCCTGTTTACGGTCCCAGATTCATGCCTCAAACTCTTAAACAAATCTTGCAGGGGTGGAATAACAATGCTGCCACCTGTCCCAACATGACTCTGCAAAGATGTCCATCTGCCCCCCTCCCTTTAGATGCCAGTTCAGCCCTGGCACGACATCCTGTTGAGCCGCTCGTTTCTGCAGACTTCTGCTCGTGTTACACTGGCCATGGCAACTTCATGCATAATTCTCATCCACACTTGTGTGGAAACTGTTTGTTTTGCATCATTTTGTGTAAATGTATGAAGTCAAGATTTGGTACCAACTGGAATCTGAGAATATGATATGATAGGGGACATTCACACTACAGCAAACATGAAGGGTTTTCTGCACAACCTGCAGAAGAGTGAATGTTCTCACGTACATGCACAAAGTACACAGCTGCTGTGCAATCTCACAGATCCATGTGCTACACTCACACTTTCACAAAGCTGCAGTCTGAGGTCAGAGTTGAAGAGTTGTGCAGTGAAAGGCAAACGTATGCAGCTGCTTCTGGTCAAGTTTAGATTTTTTGTATTGCAAAACAACAGTAGACAACTCGAATTATTTTTTCACATAATAAGGAATCATTATTTTAGTTTTCATTGTTAATATTTTCATTTTTTCATTGTGATTGAACCCACTTTAGTCCCGTTTGAGGCACAGAGTTGCTGGAGCCTATCCAGCTACAGAGGGTTGAAGTTGAGCTACAGCCTGGAAAAGACTGCCAATCCATTGCAAGTCTGAAATGCCTCTGAATTTTTAAATTATGAAATCAGATTTAATAATATTTTATTACTTAATTGAATGAGTTATGGAAAATTATTATATTTTCACATTTTAAACAAAGAACAAACTAAAATCAGGCTTGGAGGCAAGATACATTTCAGAATATTTAAGGCACAAGTAAATAGAAACATATATAGCAATTTACTTATGTATAAGTGCAAATATTATTATTATTTTTTTTACATACATCTGAGCCTCTTCTAAGCCTCGTCAGCAGATAAACTCCTCACAAGAACTGAACACTCAGTTGTGTGCTCTGTTCCACTTGAAGTTGAAGTCTTTCAGCTGCCCATAGGGGGCGGTACTGTTCTCTAAGGAGAGCGCTGCTGCTGCTGCTGCTGATGATGATGCTGATGATGATGATGATGAGATGGAAAAACTGTTTGCATGATTATCTCTACATTCTCCGGTATTCTTTGCAATTGTTTCATGTGATTCCTTCTGGACTTCACACAGTTTATACACTGTTTTCTTCCTCCAAAAATGCTATTTTTACCTTCTTTTGTGACGTCTAAACTATTTGTTGTGATTTAATAAATAGTTCAACAATTTATAAAAGTTTAAAAATGTCAAACTGCTTCATTTCTACAGCCAACCCTGGAAAACAAACACATTTGTTTATAGTGAAGGTATGATCTCCAATCACTTCACAGTGTTTAATGTAACTAAATCCACATTCTGATGGGACCTTAATGGCAAATTTGCTCTTTTTACTGACAAACTAATCACTCATCTCTCAGTCTGTTTATCTGTTTTGTGTCTCACACAACACCATTTTAATTTGTCGCTTTTAGCACACTGACACACATTTCGGAAGAGGCGACCTACATTCTAAACTCCATCAGCCGCCACAGGAACCGCCTCTCTTTTCTCTCCTGTCACGTTCAGATGCCTCCTCCTTGGCATTCTGTTGTCCTATTATTTTAATGCTCTGTTGCTAAATTATTCACCCCTGGATATATTTGAACTGAGTTGGCAAAATTTGGCTCTGAAGTTTTAAATATCTTTGTTTCAGGCTTAACTCATGTTTCCAAATTGATTTTTGACAGTTTTTCAAGGTTTTGTTTAATAAATTAGGAACCAACTATATGTATTGCCTTCACGTATTCAGATCCATCCGTCTTTTAAATGCTTTGTTTTCAAATTTAGTATTTTCTAAGAAAATTATTGTACAATGTATTTCCTTGCAATTGAAGGTGGATGTCAGACAGAAAACCAATAAAAGTCTGCAGAGTTGCTGGAAAAGGTTGTTTAAAGGCAGGAATCTCTGGGAAGGAGACTTCCATCATCTCACACCTGACTGTAATGTGCATTCAGTTGAGCACAGCCCCAGGAAAGGAACATTCTCTCAAATACAGCAAACCTCTTCTCATCCCATCTGGATGAGTTAGCAGAGTTCTTGATGTTTATTAAAAACATGAAAATTGCTATTTTGTCTTTACACATTACTTTCAAAGGGACATTCTGCTTCTAAAGCATCACAACACCCATCAAAACTCTCCTTTACTGATAGAAGAAAACACCTTAGTTGCATGTGATCCCAGACTGGCTTTGTCGCTTTTTGTTTTTTTTTAAAAAAGAAAATAGGCAGATATCAAAAACATGTTTTTGATGTGTCTGGAGACCTATAGAAATTCCATTAAAAAGCTTTTATGTTTTTTTTCCCTTTAATTCATCAAAGACACAAAAAATAACTTTTGCATTTGTGCAAAAGCCTCCAACAGAAATATTTCAGAATGGAGAACTTGATATCTGTCAATTAATAACATTGACATGTTATAGAATAATAGTTTTTGAGGTTTAAAAACTAAAAAATCGTTTGGAGACAGGTTTCCCAATGTTATTTTAGCAGGAAAGTTTTGTTTGTTTTACTTTGAAGTGTATGGAGATTAACCTCCTTCTAGTTGCCTGAGAAACTCTCCTATGGCTGCAGTTTTTTTTGGTTTTGTTTTTATGCTAGCTTCAAGGGGAACGTGTAAGTGTTTCTCCTCTTTTTCACAAAGTAGCATCTGTGAATCAGCCAATCCCACATCAAAAAAATAAAATAAAATAAAATAAAACTAACAGCTAAAGAGAAAAGTTTTTCATTATCTGGTTTTAACTTCTAATTTTAAATTCTGGTTTGTTCTCAAGTTTAGTGTTGATGATGGGTGATAAATTCTTGTTCTATTGCAGTTGCCTTTGTTATGCTACAAGTCATTTTAAACTGAAAAACGAACAAATAAATATATAAATGAATAAGTTAAATAAATAAAAAAGCAGCTCACCTAAATGTCTGCTTCTTTTAATAACAAAAATGTATGATGACTTTAAAAAACGGCAACAGCCAGTCCGGTCTGTGGACACCTTAAGTCAGTCAGTTTTATGTGGTAAATTCAATTCTGACAAAGAGTTTTCAAAATTACCCTCTATCCATTTACTTTCGGGAGTATGGTTGCTGGGGCCTATCCCATCCACTGTTGTGCGATGGTGGGGCAAACTCTGGACGGTTCACAAAACTGTCCCAGTTTGAAATTGGTTTAACAAAAAAGGAGAAACCAAGTTTTAAAACAAAAAATGACATTTCAAGAAAGTGTTATCAAATTTGCTTCAATTCTACCCCAAGAGTTTAAAGATTTTGTCTAAGTTTGTCCTTGAATTAGTTTAGAAAGACTTTCTATAAGTTGCTTAATGACCAAACTGGTCATAAGTTGAAACATAAAGACGTTAAAACTTCAAATCTTTCTCCTGACAGATTTTATCATGACATTTTCATCTTGACCGGTGGTTGTTTGACACTCAGAGGACTAGTGGTCACAATGACAACCTGTGAACATGATGCATCGTAATCAGCGAGAGAAAAACGGCTTCTTTTTCATCACATGTGCTCCACACATGCCGCGGATGTGATGAGAAACAAGAGGGAAAAAATAGACCTTTTCTGCTCCACATGGATGTCCTGTCAGCTGAAGGTCCTCTCAAATGGAATGGTATTATTGTTAAACACAATCTTTTTGCCTTTTGTATTCATGTTTCCTCTCATCAGTTTATCCTGCTTTACATCTCCACATTTTTTCTTCTTCTCATGATATTCTTTCAATTTGTTAATTTTTGCATTTCCTAATCTCTTTATTCCTCTTTTGGCTTTTGCTTCCCTCCATCACTCTCTCTCACTGTGGTTGTTGACTGATACCTCACTGTGCAGCAGGTGATCAATCAGCGTTCCTTTTTGCCCTCCCACAATGCACCAGGGTGCCACAGCAGGTGTCCGCGACACGTGCTAGTGTCACGCCCGCTGCACTACCCCACTGCACACCCCCACAGACGCACATGCTCCCCCTGAGCTATCTCTGCGTCCTTGACTGCGATTTATTTTTCATTTGTTAGTGCTTTCTTTTGTTCGTGTCAGACTTTTTCCACCTCGCTTGTTCAGTAATTTACCTTTGCTGCAAAACCAAAGTTCTATTAGGAAGAATGTGATTGTTCAGAGGGATTTCTATGGGTTTCTCTTCATGGATATTTAATTTACATAGCAAAATTACAACTTACCCTTCAGATCTTCTAAAAACTACAGGAAGTTTCAGCTAAATTCACACACGGGGTGTTTAAAAACTCTCTAAAGCAGATGTGTGCAGCCGTCTGAATTAAATCTTCATGAGGTGTTAAGTGGTGCGTTGTAAATTTTAATCATTAGTATTTCACACAGCTTTTAGTCTCCATATAGTGCAGCTTTTGATACATTCTCAGTTAATCTGTAATTTTTTAAGGCACATTTTTCTATCTCACCTCACAAAAAATAATCTTTTTATCCAAGTTACTCTTTTACATTTGTAAATTTACATCAAAAAAGGTCAGTTGTGTCATGCAGACTCAGCAAACAAAAGGAAAACTGAAGTCAACAGTGTGGGTCACACCTCTTTCTGCAAAAAAAAGTAGCCTGAAAAGAAAAAAAACACTAGAAAGATTACAATCATCTATCCAAGCAGCAAGTACTTCTTACTTTGCAAGAAATCTTATAAGAAATCAAAATCTAAAGACAAGGAGTTCCACACAAGCATTCAAATTGGGAAAAATAAACTAGAAATGCTAACCGTTCAATAAAATTACTTTTAATTTAATGTTATCCAGCTCAAAAATAAAATGTTGCTAGTTCCTAGTTAAATAGTCTAGTTTTTATGGACCTAATTGTAGCTTACTTTGAATACAGTGGCAAAAAAACTACTGTAATAAGTGGAAATTACTCGTTTTAGTGCAAAATATCAGAATTTTTGTCCAAGTTGGCCAATCTTAGTAAAACTCCATGAATTATTTTAAGCTAACTCTAACTCTAAGGCTGAATCTGAATTCGTCCCTACCCCTATGGCTCTCCCTACTCCTACATTTAGCCCTTCGAATGGATAGTTGTGGAAAAAGTGTCTTCAAATTTGGACGCCACTCCCAATCATTGATGTCATCAATAGTCCCCAGTCAGCTACATTAACGCGGTGCTGCTAGCACTCGGAAATACATAACATTGGTTTTATAACTTTACAAAGATTGGGCTAAAACAAAACAAAAATATTAAGATTTAAATGTGAACTTCTGTGCTTCAGAGCACACGCGTGTGAAGAAACGCACCTTTTCCCTCGTTTTCTCTGCAGCACAGCGGGACACAAAACACGCTCGCGGCGGATGTCTCTCCGTGACAAAAGTTCGCCCTTCAAAAAATGATTTTGGTCACACCTACCTCTTAAAATACCCATACGATTTGAGGGATAAGGAGATCCTGGAGGGATAGGGGAAGAGTTCAGATTCAGCCTTATGAATTTAAAGGTTTGTTTCTGAAGTAATAGTAATACTAAATTTTTCCACATTTATTGAACTTAAATTGACTTCAACCGAAAATAAGAAATCTTTAGATTAGAATGTCTTTCATTCTGTTGCACTTTTCACAGAAAGAATCACAAAGTGCTTTATAAATCAAACCACAAACCACTACTAAAAATTTAAATAAAACGTCTTAACCTAAGATTTAAAACTGAGTCAATCTGATGCAGCGACAATGGAAGGGAGATCTAAAGACAAAATTACATTGTACAGAGTTGCATCAAAAAACTTACATCAAGTTTTTTGTTTGGTGCACAGATTTTGACACATTTTATTAATAATTTTCTACATCATAGAGAGAAAAAATTTAGACTTTGTATTTGAGTCAGAGAAAACACAAAATGCAGAACAGCTAAAGAAGAATTAAATCACAAAGTATGATTATATGATTTTTATGAGAATTTTTGAGTTAATCAATGATAAGTATCTCGACTTGATGACAATGTTTGAGATTTAAAAAACAAAGAAGAAGCATCAAATAGTTCTGTTGGTGTAACGTTGAATTTTACACCTCTTCACCAGTTTCTCCGTCTCCTCCAGTGACCTGTTCTCACAGTGGTGAGACAATATTCAGAGTCTCTGCCGTCTGAGAGAGAGGCTAAAAATAATACACTTGTGCAAGCAAAGTAAAGCTCTGACAGAACACGCCAAATCCTATGAGCAACACCAGGTATCAGTTTCAGTTCACCTGCGCATTCATCTCAGTGTCACCTGAACTTCTCGAAGTTTTAATTAAATGAGCCTTTGGTCTGGTTTTTTTATCGGCCTTCACTTTCTTTGATTTGGCGAGTTTGTTCTGCGATTTATTTCTCTGAGGAGCCGGTTGCATCATCACTACACCTGGTTCTCATCTGTAATCATCCCAGCTGCTTCAGTTTGTTAATGGTCCCTCAATATGCTTCCCTGGCATGTTTTCTGAATGTCATCTCTTTAGTTTTCTCAGCAGGTGAGGTAAACTTCCAGAGCATCCAGGAGGAGCCCCGTGGTAATACCAGGTATGCACGGACTGCAGATTTCCTGGAAAAGAAAAATCCTAAAGTTTTAGCTTGAAAACCTCTAGCAGTAATTGATTTTTGCACATCATCATTAAGCAAAAATCTGTTTTGCATTAGCTGGAGGTCTGATTATGTCTAAATCGCCCACTCACTGATGGCAGAATGAAGGTGTGTAACAGGTGGATCAACTGCACACACTCAAAACAAGAGAGATATTTAATTCAAATAATAAATCGTGCATTTTCTAAGCAATTATTGTTTTTTTATTCTAGAAAATGCACTTATATCTTTTTTAGTATTTAAATCTCAGAATATTTTCTTTATTTTTTTTGCTGACATTTTACTTGTTTTTAGTGCAAGTTTTCTGAATTTCTCTTAAAAATTAAGAATTTAACTAAACAATATTTTTGCTTTTTTTTCTGGCTTTTTAAATTCTTTTTATAGGTATTTTTAGAACCAAATTACTCATCAGGCTTAATTTTTTTGTAGTATTTCACACTTTTTCTAAGAAAATCTGAAACATTGTTGTGTGTTAGGCTGCACGGTGGCGCAGTGGTTAGCGCTCTTGCCTCACAGCGAGAAGGCCCCGGTTCGAATCCCGGCTGGGACCTTTCTGTGTGGAGTTTGCATGTTCTCCCCGTGCATGCGTGGGTTTTCACCGGGGACTCCGGCTTCCTCCCACCGTCCAAAAACATGCTTCATAGGTTAATTGGAGACTCTATATTGCCCCTAGGTGTGAATGTGAGAGTGAATGTGTGTGTGATTGAGGCCCTGCGACAGACTGGCAACCTGTCCAGGGTGAACCCCGCCTTCGCCCATCAGTAGCCGGGATAGGCTCCGGCACCCCCGCGACCCCGAAAGGGAGAAGCGGTTAAGAAGATGGATGGATGGATGGATGTTGTGTGTTATGTCTATCTTATTTACTGTTTCTTTTAAATCTGTAATTTTTTTTATTTATTTTTTGTTATTCATTGACATAGCATATCATTTCCTGATCTTTGGATGCTTTTTGGGAGTCATTGCATTTATTGTTTTGAGTTATAATTTATATAGGGTCTTAACATTACCTAAGTTAAACAAGACACAACACAATAAAATCCACAAGCTGCATAAATAACAAACAAAAAGACACTTTTACAGTGAAAAAACTTGAATCTGTGAGTTCTGGTGTAACTAGTCACTGTTTGCAGATTTAACGAGCTGAAATACAATTAATATTTCAGATAAGACGGTCTATATTAGTCAAGAGATCAGTTTCCTGTTTAGTCAGATGACTGAACGCGGTGCATCATTTCAACATAGAGCAGATCGTTTTAAGACAGGAAACTACAACGTAAAAAATAAAGCAACGGGTTATTTTTTTGAAGAATAAAAGAACCGTATTCATCGAGAGTTCATAGCTGCCTCACTAAAGATCTGAAACTAAATTTGTTTCTTTAATATTTGAAATCTGTTTTTTATGTAAAAATTTGAATTAAACCTGATTCAGTCTGCAGCACAATGCAAAACAAAGAGCCTCCAGTGTTTTATTGCTTTGCATGTCTTCCATCTATAAGATAAAATTAATAAACTCACGTTGACAATAACTTCATTCCATTAAAAAAGGACAATTTTACTACTTTCACGTCAAAGGTCTCATGACAAAATTTAAAAATAGTTATCTATTACATGTTTGTTTTAAAATTTTACTTAGTTTCTACATTAAGGACAAAGAATTGTGTGTTTTTGTTGCCCTTTTCCAACTTTGAACCCTCAAAAATCCTGTGAACATCCCTGATGATACATGAGGGCAGGTTCACTCCTCACCAATAGTCCCGCCCACAATTCTTATGAACTCCTGCCACTCTGCAGAAACTATATTCTAGAAAACTTTTTTTTCTTTTCTTTTTTTTTTATAATTTTGGCCAAAAACAGAATAATCAAAAGATATAATAAACATTATTTGAGGGACAAAAATGCACATGAGCCTAAATTCCTTTATCTCATTGGCATCTTCACTCTTTTTTTCCCCTTATTTCTGAGTTGAAGTGTTATCAATACTGCAGGTGAGCTGTAAGCACTGCGCTGTGGATTCCACATTTCTGCCGCTTCAAGGCCATCTCGTTGAGTTTGCGTCTGTTGCACAAAGCTTGCATCTGATTGCAGTGGGACTAAATAAATAAACTGGGAGTTTGACCTGGATGTGTCATCTGTTGTTTTATCTGCTTTTGTTTTTAGATCTCGGTGCCCAGAATGTTGGACCTGCTTCTCCAGTGAGTATTACTGCCTGTTTTTAAAAGCAGAAAAAGTGTTTTTTGTTCTTTACATAAGAGGCCAGGTGTAGACTTTTGACTTAAACTGCCGAGACACCCAAATGCACAGAAGTGCTTTTTTGTGCTCAGTTACTTTAAAAGTTTATGCAAATAATATAATTTTCTTTCTTTCTTTCTTTTTTTAAATACATCCTTTACGACTCTTGAGAAAAGTTGTCTGTGTATTATCTTTTTTCTTAGTATAAGAGTACAAGCCATGCACTCTGTTTTTATTACTTTTTCCCACTAGTTTGTTTGAATGTCACATTACTATTTTTGTCATATCTGCTCTGGCATTTTGTGCGGACTCCTGTTCAGCTTTACTCTCTGGGGAGATGTTTGAGTAACGTCTGAAAGGCAAAATTATTCAAATTTAACAGTCATTGTCAGTTCAGCAGTTGCTTTAAGAAAAGTCCCTATTGGTGTTTTATTTTTTCTTTCTTTTTTTTTTTTTTTTACATAATGCTTTTTGTCATTTCACTTTTGGCTTAGACAGAAAATATTAGAACATTTAGGGTTAGGAAAACATGGCTAAAGGTGAAAAGGAGAAGGGTTGGGGAACACGTAAAACAGATAGTCGAGAGAAAGAAAAGATGACATTATTTGATCAATCTCATAAATAAATGGTCAAAGATGGGCAAGCTTTTTTGTGCACAGCTACACACATCAATGCAGACCCAAATAAGCAGGTAACTGTGTAAAAACCAGCACACACACAAATTTACTCAGAAGTGGACTAAAGCAACCCAGAAGGTGCCCACATGGCCCAATCCTTTAGGGAAGTAAATCAGAGACAAAGTGAGATCAATGAAAAGAAAATCTATTTATATGAAAATATATCGACAAAATGCAGTTGGATTATGAAGCTGTTATTTATGTAAATAAAAACAATCATGGCTGCACAGCGTTGCAGTGGTAAGCGCCTTCGCCTCGTGGAGGAAAGGTTCAAAACCTGGCTGGGATCTTCCTTTGTGGAGTTTGCATGTTCTCCTTATGCATGTGAGATGTGAGTATGGTTGTGTGACCCGTTCTGAGTGTACCCCACCTATGCTCAACTGTTACTGGGATAGGCTCCAGCAACCTTGTGGGTTCTAATAAAAGATGCTTAGATGAATTTTTATAGACAATTTGTGGAAAGTTGGATGGACTCAATGTTTCAACTGAGTTTTAATGGAAACTTTTGGACCTTCAGTTGCCAAAAGATCCAACTTTGTGTTGATGTGTGTGAACTGAAAGCCTCCAAATGGTTTAAGCCTAGTAAGGAGGTCTGCTTGACTTGTAGAGAAGAATGTGGTTCCAGGTCCAATCTGGCACCGAGATCATGCTGTCCTTCTCTTTGTTTAAGCTCCATAATCCAAAATTGTCTGTCAGAGCTCATGTAGGATTTCCTGCTGGTATGCCGAGCCAAAGTTCTGTCCTGAGGAATGCATGCTACTTAGCACTCTCTCTCTGCCCAGGCCAGATCTCATTACGGCCTCATTGGCTCAGCGTTAATATAGACTGATGTTGGGGTGAATGGCAGGTCAAAGTACTGACTTAGGCTTTGCAAAGCCTCTCAGAGTGGAAGTTAATTGGTTCCCTTGTCAGCCGTGGAGGATTTCTCTTGGTAGACTAATTTGGAGGAAGACTGTGGGCCAGAAGAGTCACTGCTCTGCTTCTTTTGTCTAGCTCTTATAATTAACTCAGTCACAGCTAATGTGAGTAATCTGGCACAGAAGTGATGATCACTTCTATACATCAGAGACAACCTTTAAATTAACCACAGATAGTGAAACTGACATTTCTGACAGGCTTCTGTTCTTCAAAGCCAGGTTGTATTTTTTTTTTTACCAGCTGTACCAGTGGAATTGTACTGAAAAACCAACTCCTGGGCTTTCACTTTTAAAAGTTTGAGTGTTACTTGAGGACAATAATAGAGACTGAAGGATAGTTGTAGGGAATCTGGCTACAGAGGGTGGATCAAGGACACAGTTGCAAAATACATCCCAGTTCAGCACCAAGTGGAAAAAAAGTAAATGTCAACACATGAATATGTCAATACTGAAAGCTGAGTGCCTGCTGTGAAACAGATTTACTGATGGAGAATCTGGCTGTGAAAAACTAATTAAAAGTACACTCATTATGTGCCAGTCTTTCCTTGACTTAAATTGCAGTTTTACTGAGAAACACAAATTTGTTGCTGCTGGCTGTAGGTTTTACCTAAGACTGCATTAACTCATGGATGTTACTTTTGGAAGAATCTTCCTTTAATCTCATTTACTTCCAACTTTAACATTTCTGAAAATATTCTGCTGATCTCACTGAGTATAACAGTGCTTGATCTACATTTATGAGAACAAAAACCTCAAGAAATAAGGTCAAACAAAGATCCACTCATGAGGAGGTTTTAAGAGGAATATTCAGAAATGTATGAATGGATCAAAATACCATATTGGTTGTTTATAATAAGGAATAAACAATATAAAACGATTAAAAGCTCAAAAACTAGATTTTTTTTTTTGCATGGCATAGGCCATTTAAGTTTATGAACTTTCTGAAAGGTTTTGCCTGAAAATCTTTTGCAAACAAAAATACAAAAAAATCAATGAGTCGCGTGATATTCATGAATGTGAATGTCTCTGGCTCAACTTCAAAGCTTGCCGTCTTTCCAGCAAAGAAGATTAATATTGATCTCCAATTTCAGGACCTCTCTTTTACCTTTTTTTTTAATTATCATCCTGTGTTTTGGCTAAGAAAATCTGTCCATTTTCATCACTGTAGCCCGTTTCTCACAAGGCAAAAAGCTGCTAACAGCAGCTAAAATCAGGGAAGTTGGGTGTCAAATCGATATCCCATCCATGCTAAAACAGCTCAGCAAGAGTTGCAGACATTAATCGTGTTTTGCTTTGACTAAATACTTACTTCAGTGCATTTTTCACACTGTGCAAACTTTTCTTTAGAGAATTTCAAATTGGATGCACCTTTTCTCAAATAAAAAAGCATAATTGTGAACAAACAGCAGCACGTCAGAGTTGTTGTTTTTGCCTCAACCTTGACGTGCACAAAAGGACAAAAAGAGAGAACCCGGAGACAAACGCACGTGCTGTTTCCAGATGTGAAAACGTGCTCATCCATGTCCTGCAAGTGAAACCACATCTTTGTTTGTTTATCAAGGAAATTGAGAAAATGAAAATAACAAGAGGAAACTGAGGTGTTTAAAATGGGTCCATGCATAAAGCCACGTGTCAGTCCCTCTATGCTCTGCTGGCAGCAGATTGAGAGTAGTGCAGTCAATAAGCCTTTGCTTGCTATTCTAGACCTTTCTATAATTTACTTTCTATTATCAGCAAGTGAGCCAGAATGTGCAGCATTGACTTCTGTTACGATCTTTACCTGCGTGGCCCACTGACAGAAACAGGCCTAATGTGGAGGAATAAAAGATTTAGGCCTCATTCATATATTTAGATGTTTGATCTTCAAAGCTTCCTTTCTTAGAAGACTGTTGTCCTGATGCTTCTTGCTTTATTTGGAATTCAAGACAACTCTGAGGGGCATTTCAAAAGATGAGCTGGTATTTTATTTTAAGTTTCAAATATTAGGACAGTTGTGCTATTTATTTTTTGATTAGCAGTGTCCATCACAAATACTGTTTTCAGAACAATTTTGAGTTTATAACATTTTAATCTCAGACTTGTACTTTAAAAGGAAAAGTTTCAATGCAATTAATGTCATAAATATATAGTGAGAAGAAGTACACATATTATAAATCCTCCCCCTTCAGTCTTATTCTCTAAAACACTCAAGTGCACCTCACACAATTCTAATTTATATTCATGCATATTTACAGATAAATCACAATTAATGTGTCGCTTATCAATAATTTTGTGTCCCACAGCCTTGCTTCACATAGAAATGCACAAAATCATATTCATAAATATAGCTACATTTTCCCCTAAAATTATATTTTCAATAAAAATTGAGTAAAATTGTTGAATGTACCACATTAAGCTAATGACCAACACCTGGATATTACCAGTCTGCAATGGAGAAGTAAACTGTTGTTCAGGAGAGTGCAGGTAGACTGTAAAGGCTGTGGGGTTTTAACATGATATAATTTACTTTGTATCTGTTGTCTTTCTAAGCATCCACTTTAGTTCCTTTACAGTTTGTCAGGCTGACTTACAGCTGAATCGTTCTATCTGCCATGTGATCGCCCTACATCTGACCAGAATCTTGAGTTGTGATTCATCTGTTTGGTTCTCTGAGCAGCTCCTTGTTGTGTCTCCCATTCACCCACTGAGGTTACATATTTGCCTGTCTCATCTAACCTACTTTCCTTTCTCCTGAACCTCGGTGAGGTGCCTGCTGTTCTTTTGTTGTTGTTGCTGTTGTGTGGGTCAGGTAGTCCTCTGGTTGTTGTTGTATCCCATTTGTTTTCATTTCTTGCTGTTGATCGCATCAGTGTTCACTCTGAGAGCCCTGGAAGGATCCAGGGTCATTAAGGTTTTGGATGGTGAGCTTGAGTGCATTAAAACTGCAGGATCGATGGGTTCTGCAGACGAGCTGGTCCTCAAAAAGGGTTTGGCTCAGATCTTTAACACATATAGAGTGATTGTAGCCTGCATAATATGGGAGTTCATTCATTTCTATAAGGCAAGACCAAGATTGACCTTATTCTATGTAATTGGAACAATGATTCTCAACTTTTTTTTTCTCATTGCAGTACTTCTCTCCGTGCAAGCGTGCACTTTCTTCTCTCCAGATACCTGATGCTGTTCCTCAATGTTGAACAAAGAAAGTGTCATACTGAACCGATTGTAGTTTTGTGAGTTTTGACTGCTCAAGTGCTGCCTCAACTATTTTTTTTTTCACTCTTCAGTGGAACTTCCTTGATTTCTTTGTTTAAAGACCCACTGCTGCCTTTTTATTATTCATAATTATGTCCAAAAGTTATGGTTTTAAAGTTAAAAAAATTATATCCTGCTAACTTTTTGGACTATTTTGGCATTTACTAAGATTTTCTTTAGGCTTTTTTGGAGTTTAGCTAATATTTCAGCTACATGCTAGCTGTTTTGGCTAATTTAGGCTGTTCAAAAATTTTTTTAGGGTATTTTGGAGTTTAGCTAATATTTTCATGCCAGTTTTTTGGCTAATTTAGGCTTTTTTCAGTTTTTTTTTTTTTAGGCTTTTAGCATTTAGCTTTTTTTCAGTGACGTACTAGCTGTTTTAGCTAACCTGTTTTTTTTATGTATTTATTTTTTAAGCTAATTTGGCATTTAGCTAAGATTTTAGCTGACTATCAGCTTCAGCGTTTTTAGCAATCAATTTCAGCATCATCAGCCCTAGCATCTTCAGTGGCCAAATTCAGCTTACAGCATTCACACAAACAATATTGCAGGTAATGCTATGTATCTACTTCATAACTATGTCAAAAAGTTAGGTTTAAAAAAATTTGTTTTTGACTGTTCAAAAAGAATGCTTATCCTGTTCGGCCCGTGACCTAAGGTGTGTTTTGGATTTTGGTCCCATGTGCTGTTGAGTTTTCCCATCATCCCTCTGTGCACATGCTGTCCCTCTAGCTTACAGCCCCTCACACCCCCATACTAACATCAGTGGTCCAACAAAAATGATGAGCAACATTGGAGCTATCCAGTTATACAGTTTTGAGCCAGTTTTCAACTCGGAAGAGGAAAATGATGGATCTGTTTGTCTGCACGTGGATGATCAGAATGGAGCGGGGAGCTTTTGGCACCTTCGCCAATCCTTTTCAAATGACACTTTTTCATCTGGATTGTCAACAAATACAATAAAGACATATCAAGAAATGCAATTTTAAAATTAATTCTCTTTATACATGCTCTTCATTATGAGAAAAATGCTGCACGTGTTGAAAACACCAAAAGCATGATTTTCATTATAGGGATTATTTAACATAAAGCTGTTTGGCATCACTAAAATAGTTAGTAAATTAAGCAACTGAGCTTGTGGCATTTGGAACAGCACGCAGCGATAAAGCCCTAACAACTGATGTTACATAAGGGAATTTGGCACGTTGGTTAAGTTTGAACAAACACATCATTCATGCTCTACAAAGTCTTAGACACAAACTCATTACTGAAGACTGGAACTGCTCTATAGAATAATGAAGTTAAGGACATGAAGCAAAGCCACATGCATATTTCTAAAAACATTAAAAACATCTCACAAAAACAATGTTTTTTTTTTTGTTTTTTTTTAGGAATTGTGATCTCATCATAAACGTATTTTGAAGTTTTATGATAAAAATGTCCAGATTTGCTATACAGTCTATTAAGATGCTTTAATTATGAACAGGAACAGAAAAAATGTCCTGGTGGATTCCTAGCTCTACATTTGAAAATAAAAATATAAAGAGAGGGAAAGTATAGTGTCTTCAGTATAGTGTCGGATCACACTACTGGCTGTGAGATGGCCAGCTTTTAGTCACTACAGCTCTGCCTTAAAAAACACTCTTGGACACCACTACAGCTTCAAATGCCCCTGCGATCTGAGCAATACTGAGGAACTATAGGATAGTGAATCTTTTCAGATTTAACATTTATATTCCTGAAATTACCATTGAAATGTCTATAAAAATAAATTTCACTGTAGCTGCTGCATGTCTTAGCCTGTTGTCCTCCACAGAAAAACGTGGTTGCAGGATTTCTTGTTTCCGTGTTCTAACAGGGTCTTTAAGTTTCAGGTCTCACAATCCTGGGAGGATCTTTTTCATCTTTCCAACAGAATATCTGAAACGTTTTTCACAGATGAAACCGATCAGAGAGACTATCTAAGGCTGATGTGACTTTATCGTCTCTTCAAAGTCTGAATAGGAGGATGAATTATGTGTTACAGCTGCAACACACTGGAGTGAAGTGTCTGTGTGAGGGCGAAGCGACGCGGCAGAACTCACTATCCTCAACAACAATGCTGCTGTTGGCTTTCTGTGTCCAAGAGTATAACAATGTGTTCCTGAACATGGCAAAGCAGAAATAAAGTGTTCTCTATGAAGGGATGCAGGAAACGTGCAACAAGACACCAGAAAAACTGTCAAGACAAGAAGCAAAATCGTCACGTTTAAAGCTGCCAATGATAAAATAACCTTTTTGTTTTCATCGTCTGAGCTGGTATCTGGCTCAAAACTGTACAACTGGACAGCTCAAATATTGTTTGCCATTTTTGTAAGCTATAGTGGGAGAACGTGCAAACAGATGGGTGATGGGAAGTGGGGGCTGGGTAGCTCTGCATCAACAGTCCAACCACAACTCAGAGATGGATGTCTAATGAATTACTGCTGCTATGCAGAAACTATGAAAATAACACAGGTTTTTTATTTTTTATTTTTGACAGGTAGATTTTATTTAACTGGTGACTTAAAAACTGCACTAAAGAGGCTGTGTGCCATAAAAATAAAGGAAATGTGAAAATCAAAATTAGATTTGTATATCTATCTCAGAAAAGCATATTTTATTTTAAAATTGAAATTAATAAAAAATCCAAAAAGTCAAATATTAAATGTTTGTTGCTTTTTTTTCTTT
>NC_050515.1:12426371-12428996 GCF_002922805.2 Oryzias melastigma | reverse complement strand
CAGAAAAGCTAAGTGCAGTATGATGTAAGAAGCAACCAGAGGGTATCTAATTTAACCTTTGTGCTTTTCAAAATAGCTTTCGGTCATTGGACATTTATTGCCCGTGTTGTATTGCGCTGTGGGCGCTGAGTTCACATCTGTGTAAGCAGGAGTCCTTCTAGCCTGTGGCACAGTTCAAAGAAATAAGATTAGGAAGCTAAATTTATCGCAAGCCCCAAGAAATAAAGCCACACACGCAAAACAAAAACACAATGACACAACAAGACCTTATTTTGTTAAATGTTTCGTGTAGTGCTTGGAGCAAAATAAAGTGTGTCAATGTCCCTGAAGAGATCCTAGGCCACCTGAAGAGGCTGTGAAAGCACAAGAGATTTAAAATGGACTAAAATGAAGCACACTGAGATGTCTAAAATGTAGCTGTTGTGTTTAAACACAGGTGGAAAAACAGCATTTATAAGGATTTACCCAGAAACATGTATCTTGAATATCTTAAACTTTAGACTACAACATGGTGCTGTAAATTTAACATGGAAAAAGGTGGAAGATGGACCCAGAAATACATATTTCATTTATTTTCCTCTAGTGTGATGATTACATGTTTAAATTTCAATTCTAATATCTTTTTTCTTCTTTATTCACCTAAATGGGCTAATTTTAATCAAATGTAAAGACCTGTTAAAAAGACAAAGGATGCTAATGTACTGTTGTGTAAAACAGTTCAAACATAAATGGTTAAAGTGTCAAAATGCTAATTAGTTATAACCCATTATGCTGCCTGCTCATCTGAATTCATAAAGAAAACACATAATGAAACACTCAGGTGTCTTACTCCTCCAAGGCAATAAGCAGTTGGAAAAACATTTTCTAAAATTCGATTTTATCTTGGTTGGGTAGTTTATGGGTTAATAAACACTACAACTCTTGAAGCCTTGAACCAAAACTGCTCCCTCAACAATTACCTCATGAAACTGCACTTCCTTTTCACATGCACTGAAATCTGCTCAGATTGTCATCCCTGATCTTACTGTGAACGTTACTAATGAACTTGGAGCTCTATTGTCTCCTAACTCTGCCAAAGACTCGACCAACAGAACTGTGTTGTGTTAAATAGGGATTCTCAAGTTTGGACAATCATAATAAATTGATGAAGACAAAGAGGAAATCATGTGCAGTATAGGGAAAATTGCCTTTATGGGAGGATCTGGGCTGTCTGCGGGGGAAAACCTGTACGCTGCGTGCAGATAGCCCCTTATATGTACTTTTAAGATCGAAGAAAACCCGGTGAGTCCATAAGGCAAAAATGCGTCAGGTTGTAGTGAACATTTAATTTGTATTGACCTCTCCTTAACAGTCCCGCCTACAACCCAGAATTCTGTTTCTGATGAGCTGCTGCTGCTGAACATAAGATGTGTCTTAAATAAACAACAAAGGCTTTCTGATTTTTTTTTTTTTTTTCTAAAACTGCAAAATCATAATGAAAAGACTTCTCCTCTCTACTTATTCTATGGCATGGAAAACTCAAAAACCTGCAGCATCTGCACAGGGGTTGACTTTATAGATGCATGTGACAAAGACTTGAATAGTTTTAACAATTTATACAGTAAAAAAAAACTGTACTGCATTCAACATTTTTAAAGTGGTCTCCTTGAACATCTATTATATTAAACTATAGATCCATGGTGTGGACTCAAAGGATGTGAAAACCAAATTTTAATTGAAAAAACATGGCGGTTCTTTCTTTTGTTTGCCAGAAATTGTGGAGGATTTTAATTTTTGAAAGAAAAATGTCCTTGTTAATTTTATTTTTTGTCGTTGGAACACAGCAGATCATTTTAAACAAACAAAGAAACATGTTGTAGAAAGATTCATTGTGACAGCATTAGGCTTCAGCAGCCTGACAGAACAGTTGGAAAAAAAACGATGTTGTACATCTACACAGGTGTTTGTATTTTTTTAGCTTTTTTGTGTTCACGTCATTTGAAGAGTGACATTTTTGCAAAGTAAAATTTTTCAAAAAAGGTGCAAACTTTGTCCAAACAGGAAATTATTCAACAAACGTCCCTTCATTATCTTTACAATCACATTAATGTGTAGAGTTCTAAAGTAAAGACATTCTGGACATCATGTCCCTAAAGATCCACATTTCCACCGAGTTACCCAGGACAAAAAAATCAAACACTAGAACATGACGTCCATTTTTAATCAGCATGTTGTAAGCTTGATGGCTAATGGGGTCAGTGATATTAAAAAGGGCACAGTCATGTCGGCTTTGCAAATAGACTGGTCATTTACGGTAAAGAGCAGTCAGATAAAATCACCAGGGATAACAAAATTCAACAAGCACAAGAAAAGCTGTGCTCAGTCTTTGGAAGACTGTGACGTTACTGGGAAGTGGTCACAGACTGATATTTGTTTTTCTGGTGGCTTTTTGTTGAAGTGCGGCTGCCTTTGTCTGGTAACTTTATGAAACTTAATCCTCGGTAGACCTCAACTCCGAGGACCCTGAGTTCTGAGTGTGGTAGTAATCCTGGGGCAGCTCATATCACACAGGAACAGGTCCAGGGTCGGCACTCAAGCCCTCCAGCACATTTAGTCTCTCTGAGGACTTTGGGAGAAACTTTGAAA
>NC_050515.1:12414121-12426253 GCF_002922805.2 Oryzias melastigma | reverse complement strand
AGGAAAGTTAATGACTGCTATGAAATACAGAATGTTTTGCGATTATTATTGTAACATTTTTTCCCTTTATAACCATTCATATCCTATTTGTTACAGTTATTTCTGAGACCCCAGTCTCATTAATATAATCAAGACTTTTTTTTAAAAAAGCATTGTATAGAACGCGGTCTGTGTTTTCTGCCCTACACTACATTATCCTTCCACTAGGAGCAGTAGAAGGAATTTCAAAATGGCTGCTTCCGTGAAATATCAAAAACAAAGGTTTTGCTAATTTTCAAAACGTTATGGTGTGAATAGCTCATCTATTGTTGTTCATATTTGAATTACTTTTGCTATATTGATAGAATGCAAAATTCATTGATAATTTTTCATACTGTAACTACACCATGTTAAAAATTGATCATTTTTGAGACGGTGGCTATTTTTATTTTTTTTTGAATGATTATGTCAATATTTTTGCATCCTGAAATAATGATCTTGAGCAAAAACATACCAAATATTATCATAATTGATACATAAGTAAAAAAATGATACTGCCAGCATTTTCTTTTGGATTTGATCAAAAAAGTTTAAAAAACACAATAAAATATGGATTTTCTGGCAATTCTTTAGTGTCATTGGCTTTACAGGATTAACCTTTTTATTTTAAAGATAGAACATTTAGTTAAGCAAGAGATATTTGTGTCAAATCTTGCTAAATGTTTTAGTCCAAAAAGCATTTGTTAGACTTGATTCACACCTGTATAATGAAACTAAGCCCTTAAAGATATAGTTAGTAATTATTACTTTTTTAATAGTTTGTTTGCTTTTGCTGCCAAACTAGCTCTGACACATCAATGCATGGACTCTACTAGACCTCTAAAGATGTGCTGTGGAATTTGTTACCAACATATCAGCAGAATTTTCTTAATAATTTTCACTCACTCACTCCACACTTTATTTACTTTTATCAGCCAGACATTAACATTTTCACTTTTCTTTCATGCTTAAACTCTCAAAGTTGAAACCTTCTCTGAAATTTCTGTCAAGGACTATAGAATGAAATCAAAGATCTGATCGCAATAAAAATTTTAATAAAATGTGACAAACTGAGCCTATAGGATGCAGAACACAATGCACTATACAAAAAGAATTGCACTAACACAATTCTGCAAAACAGTGAGACCACACAGGGTGAACCACACTACAGCCAATGGGCCACTGTGCATAGTGTAGTGCAGAAATCCAGCTCTATTAGGTTTGAATTCCAGCTACGTAATGAAAAAATCCTGACAGTCAATTACCAAGGTCTGCGTCAGCTATCGAGAAATACTGCAACTTCACATGAGAGGCTTGAATGAAGAGAATGTGGGAACTATGTGGCAACGACAATCACTTTGAAACCAACATCTACAACAACTTCAAAAAACTGATTTCCCAACTAGAGATCCAAGAGTGAGTCTTGACAGCAGTTATCTCCCAAACCCTGGAGGCTGAACGACACTTCTCATGTATGGAGAAGCGTACTTGAGAAAGAAACATCATTTAACTTAGGATCAGAAAATGAGGACCAAGAACCCGATCTAGTAAGATCTCATAGCGATATCAGACATGCAGTCAAGAAAGTCTCTTAGGTATGAAGAACTGGATCCTGACATGATGCATTCTAACTGACAATGGACTTGACTGCAGTACATGAGTGTCTGGCAGCAAAACTGATCCAGCAGCTACATGAAGGATGGGTGGTACAGATCACCTGCCTCCTCACATGTGTGCTGAACAACAGTCTTTCTTTTTAAAAAACTAAGCTAGTCTTTTCTTGCTAACCAGTAAACCAGATATAACCCATATCACCTTCAATCTCTACCGGCTACACCAAACTATAGTATTTCCTGACAATGTTATAGTATGTGCTAGGATACTTACTTTGAATGTATGGTTTTATTGGATTTTAGTGTCATTTTATCCAAAATATCTAAAATATATTTAAACTGTAAGTCAATTTGTAAAGCACTTAAATCTTACATCCACTAAACAGAAACAAGAACAGCATATAACTAATAAACATGTTTAAAAAATGCATTAAATCAGCAGCACTGTGCTTTGTTGTGTTGAGACGATAGACATAAGGTCTCCAACGTATAGAACTCAAGATTCTGCTTGGTTGGATCTCACAAATTAAAGAGTGCAAAGCTGCTGACTATGTTTGACTCGGCACAACACTAGATTAACAATAACAAATGACCATTCAGTTGACCCAGCAAACGAGAAAGGAATCCTGTTTGTTTTCACTCAAAGGATTTGTTAATTTGTTCAACTTTAGTTTTTTAGTGCTAGTCTGAAGCTTTTTTTATGTTTGATCCACATATGGAACCAATTAAGGAGAATGCCAATCAGAGAAATATCCTAGTACTTTCACAACAGCATGTGTCAGTCATGGACCTCAACAGCAGTCAGAGTAGCTTCTGTATAAGGAAAGCGTGGACATTTAAAATATTTAGACTGACATATGAACAGTCTTTGATTCAATAGTCATTGAAGCTGAGCCTGCAATCTCAGGTTGACATTTAGTTGTGATTCTCAGGAATGCCTGTTGATGGTGTTGGTTACATCCTAATACAAGGAACCCACTGAGAAGGTTTAAACACTTAGATGGCATTCTACTCATTCTAGAAACATACAACAAAAATAATAGTATTTTTCATCTGAAGAAGATTGGAAACACTCACATTAACCCTTTATCTCACATCTGCTTAAAAAAATCAACTAATGTAAAATAGATTTGCTCTTTTTCAGGATGAAGGATTTAGAAAATTTAGATTTTAAGGTTGAAATCACCAAAATTTATTAATTTAATTGTGTCCAAACATCTGAGCCATAACCTGTAACCTTAAAAGCATGACTTAAGGATAATTTGGTTTGTTGGCAAATATTCTCTCAGTACATTCTGCTTAAAAGAAAACGATTCACAAGATTAAATTGAGTTTCAGAATTCAAATAAACACAAAACGTAAAGACCCACTCTAATAAAAATCAGGCCCTTTTACGATTGAGACTTTAACATAAACCTTTAAAAGGGAATTCCAACAGATTCTGAAGCAGACAAAAGCAGCTTTGCACTGATATGGAACACTTTACGTAGTAAAATTCTTACACAATCGCGGGGAAAAGCGGCTTTTATCACCATTATGCAACACTTTACGAATAGAAATGTGCTAAATATTGGAGAAAACTGAAATAAAACGCTGCTTTTCTGCATGTGAGAATCTTCTGATTCAGGTTAATTATCTCCAATGTTGATCATTTTTCCCCCCAACTCTTATTGTTGTTTTCCACCTTCTTTTACAAAGATTATATAATTTTTCATGTCTCGCGTTCGAGTTCATCGAGCAGAAAGGTGACCTTGTCTTTCTTCCTCCTCAGAGTTTTTAAACTTCCCTGAACTGAGTCGCATTGTTTCATTCTTAGGAAGCTCAGAACTTTCTGAGAATCACTGACCCTCTGAAGCTGCTCAAACAAAGCACATAAAAAAGTCTTCTATAAGTCATTTCCACTATGGATGCAAGTTTTGAGCTCTGATGTCCAGCACTGAGATGTCATGCTCAGTCTTTGCAGGGGAGTCTCCACGGATCCCAACAGACTCTTTGGATATTCTGGGCTAAAAAATATATCCGTACAGCTATGTTCCAAATGGAGCAGATTCCTGCTATTGTGTGCTACAGACACAGGATAAGAAGACATTGATCAAGGCTTGTTAGAAAGCAGTTCAGCAGGGTTCTTTGGTCCATTGTAATCTAGAGAGGAGCCTCGTAGCAGGAAATGATGATTTTTCTCTTTTGTTCAAGGACACGAGGGCCAGCAGGGACTATAATTCAGCATATACGCAGAGAATCCCTTTAAAAACAAGAAAACAAAAAGTCTCCCCCCGACTGTGGCCTTGCCTGTAGTGTTGACTAATATTACACAACCACTAACATTACATAACACACAGGAAGAAGGAAAACAATCAGCAAACTGATGCTTAAAACTGAATTAACTCAAGCTACTCAGCAGGAAACACTCAGACTTCTCCTTGAATTTTTTTCACGGATTAATTTTCATCTCACCCACTCCAGCAGTTAAACCAAATGATTTTTTTTCCTTTCATATCACAAAATGTGTCTCTTTTCTTAACTTCTTAAGACCATTTTTTGCCTGTTGTCTTGTAACTCAAAACCTTTTATTTAAATGTTTCAATAACGTGACAAAAGTCACAGCCAAGACTAACACACCACAGATGAAACTAATCCCCACAAAACAATTTCCCAACATTCAGCAACATGTTCTTGTTTATGTTGGTGTTCTCAGTTGTGGTTGTTTAAATCAAGATTCAGTTGAAATGTCTGATTTCCCACAGATGTGAGAGAAAGGCGAAGGTTGTTTTTTTTTATTTATTTATTTATTTTTTTTTAATCAATCCTCAGGTAAACTACAATTAACAAGGTGAATGACTAATAAAAATAAAACATTCAATGGCCTGGAGCGAACTATCATGAACTGTAAAGACTGCACACATCTTTATGAATTGATTTTACATAAAGTTTTCAAAAAAGTTCATTATTTAAACTTGCGTCTGGAAGTACCACTGAAACATTACTTTGGCCTATTTAAACACAAGAAGATGACTGTTGGATTTAAATATTAATAAAGTCACTGATAGCAGATCTAGATACAATGCAAATTATCTATACGAATAATCTGATTTTTTTTTTTTTTTCCTCCTCAGCAGTGGGTGTACTGAAGTAGGGCGGAAACTACTCTTCTCCCCTAATATCTTTGAATTAATAAACATGCATTTTACTAATCAATCAATACTTAAAAAAAGAAACAAAAACATGAGTATACAACCCTCATTCTCACTAATTTAATTAAATGAGGAGCCGGTTCAATAAATACATGCAATTCCAACTTTTCTCATGGTGAAAAGTATGGTTAGACTTTCAGGATGAAAAAACTACCTGTAAGGATTCAATTTGGGGGTGGCTGTGGTGCAGCGGTAGGCCGGTCGACCACTGATCACAACACTGCAGGTTCAATTCCCATTTTGCCTGCCCCATGTCTTGAAGCATGCCTGAGCAAAACACTAAACCCCACACTGCCTCTGGTGGACATAGGTTGACAGTGCACCAGTTGTCGGTGTGTGAATGGGACTGTGACTGTAAGGTGATTTATGCCTCAAGAAAACGCTAAACAATGAATGAATGTGATGTTGTAAGTAAAAATTATATCCTAATATTACTAATAATGACTAAAGTTCTTTTCACCAAAATATGCTGCAAGAGATAGAGTGAGTTCTTTAAAAAGCTGCTTGAGCAACAATTTAATGTTGTTGCATAAAATACAATTTGTTAGGTGTGAACATGGATCAACACAACACTTCTAGAGTGTACTTAGACAAAATGCATGTTTAATGGAAGTGGTTTAACTTGTTTGCTTTTGTATGTTTCTGTCGTTCCACCTTTATTTACTTGTTTACTGTGTTTTTTTTTTTAAGCAAAGCCAAGAGATTAATACCTGCTGTGTTTAGTCTGCTCAAAGTGCTTTTAGTTTAATAGGGATTATAACAAATACCTACTGTCAGCATTTGAATTCTTGCTACCAAAAAGAGTTCTTTGTCTTCTAACTTGTGTAATGATGAGAACTTGGCAGAGGGCTGGTGTCTATTTAAAACTCAAGGAAACAATGTGCTCAACTTAATTAAACATCACAGAGGCTCTTGAATAATTTGATTTTAAATCAAATATATAAAACTAAATCAACTTTGCTGGGTATAATTTAAAGAAGACTTAATTTATTATTATTATTAACATATTTTGGATTTATTAGTATTATGCCAGTAGTGAACACAGTTATTTAACATCTTTATGTTTTTTTGTTTTTTTTTTAATCATTTAATTTTTTTTATTCCTACTTCTAACAAGATATAACAAGTTTTGGACTTGATGGTGCCTTGTGGTTTTGTGACAGGTGAACAGACTCTATTTCAAACCATTTCAAAGGCTCTTCATGGATGTAGATTATTTACTTTTGGGTCATTTATTGTACTGAAATGTAGTTTACACACACTGTGCTCATGCAGTTTCAGTGTCAACTTGTTATCACTTAGAAAAGCTGATTTAACATCAGCGATTCATGCTTTAATGTGTCAACTGACCTTTTCTTGCAAATTATTCCAAAAAGGCCAGCGAACAAAAGTCTGCGATAAACGTGCCAGAGGCAGCCGTGTTCACAGCCACCTAAACCTGCACAGCTCCAGGTGTACGGTCATGTTCACATTAGCGTATCTATTTTTACTCATCACTGGTTTAATAAAGCGGCAAGTTGCTTTTGTTAATGTGATCTCATGGCCTGGGAGTCCAGCCGAGGGATAAAGAGCTCATCTGTGCAATAGCCTCCAGTTAAAGGCCACCCTGGGATCTACATTTATCTTCATTTCCAGAGACCTTTAGGTTCACCAGCTCATTATCTATGCTACTGTTGTTAGGAGCGCTGTTGTCAAACCCAGAGACAATGGACCCAACAATGTTGGGAATTCATGAGATGCACAGAAGATGTCGATAAAACTGATATTATGAGCATTTTCTAATTAACTGCTATACAATGGATCTATTAGGAAAACAATGAATGTCAGATTCAGCTCATAATGACATTTTCTCCTAATTTAAAGACACTAAAATTATTTACCAAAAAGTTTTAAACTAATTCAGATTGGTCTGATAAAAAGCCAATGATGGTAACATCCTGTGTGCCATGAAGGTTGCAACTATAATGAATTATGGTTAAAAGCTTGATCTAAAAATAGAAATGAAATAAACTTCAAGCATTTTGTTTTTATTTTAAATGATCTCACTCTACCTCATTTCTCTTCTTGCCAACTTTAAAGATTATTTCAATCTCATGACGGACCAATGAGAAAGTGCTTCCGTAGTTTGGGAGTTGAGCTTTGATCTTTGCTTAATAACATTTCAACTTATAGAATTAAAAAAAAAAGAATAATGAAGGTGGTCTAATAAGTTAGAGAAATAGCTTCATCAAAGCTCCCAGCAATCCACCTTAAATCATTCCACCTTAATAAGGCTCAAATTTAAGTTGTGGAGCTCCTTCCAATCTTTGTGAGAGGTAGCCTGGCTCTCACTGATAGAACGTTGAACGCCTGCAGCCACGTCCACTTTTATGTTTTATCTGTCTTGAGAAGTTTCAGCAGTCTGGAAGGTGATGACTGCTCTGAATCTGAGGAGTTTAGAAGTGTGTGTGGGAATCTGCACTTAACCATTTCCTTAAAGCATGCAGGGCTTCTAAAACCCTTAAAAATTAACTAATTTGTATTTTCAGAAAACTTTCAGTAAGACGGTTGTCATTATCCAACACTAAAATTTAGAAACTGTAAAAAATATCGCAGTTTTATGGTCTAAATTCTTAATAAGTTAATAAAAAATAAATACTATTAGAATTTTTTTATTATTTAGCAACAAACTTTTAAATGATTTGTCAACATGCATGTGCTGCAACAAAGATTAAAAAAATAATAATTATCGAAGAAATGTTTGCATAATACTATAGTCTGGATAAAAATGTGTTCTTCCCTGAACTTTCTTATATTTCAATTAATGTTATACATAGCAGCTTTGTGAACTCTAAACTTATAGAGTCCCGCTTTATCACATTTTTCAGTGTATTATCCAAAAAAACGTTTTTCTCACACCCAGGATTTTATGTTGGACATTACAGTTCATTGTATCTTTGTCATACAACTTTGGCGTGTGAGCCAAGCAAATGGGTTAAAATGCACCCCATGGGTCAGTGCAGGACGACTTTTCGCTGCTTTGAACATTGCTCACTGTTGGGCTTAGAGGAGCACAAATTTGATTGTCAGGCTGTCTGTCCCTCAAAAGATGCTTTGAGAGCGGCGAGCCGGTGGGATGACGGTGAGGCAGCTGTCCGTGTAATCTGCTTCCAGCCTATTTTCTTCACAGCTGTTCATTTGCTCACACTGTATGGTGATTGCCATTAGCAGACTACCTGCCACGTGCAAAAGCCATCAGCCACATTGAAGGCTCACGGCAACGTGCCGCCTCTAAAAGTCTGCCAGCAGCATTTCCTGCGGCTGACGGAACACTGCATTACCACGTTTGGAAGATTGCATGACCTGCGTGGGAGACCATCAGATTTAGGATTAAGATGGTAAAATGTGTTTAAAGTCCGAGTAAATAATGTTTGTTTCTTTATTAAAAGAAAGTAGCGATCTCAAAATAATGATGTGCATGACCTTACCATGTAATATGGGTCACCAGAATGCTTTAATACACGTTTTATCAGATGTACTCTGGCTGCATCAGAGAAGTATCAGGCCGTCCTGTGAGTATTTTCTGTCTATGAATGCCCTGCCCTGACAGTTTGTCCTAGTTTCAAAGAGTGCCGACAGTCTGAAGGTCCCTGGAAAAAAAGTTTTAAATTTGCCAAAGGCCAAACACTGAGAATAGATGGATGCTTTGCTGTCAGAGAGCCGACTCCAGCCCCTTCACTGAAGGATTTTTTATGTCCTTTTATGTGCAAAGTAGCTGTTCATTCCCAAAATCCTGCAGCAGTTGATCACTGCCTTGGCTGCCCAGATCACTGTGTTTGGTCAAGTTAAGTGTTCCAACTTTGTTCTTATCAGAGCCAAAAAAGGGTATGAATTCAATCAAGACATGCTATAACCCATATTTTTCAAGCAGAACATTTTCATGAAAAGAGTAAAACTTTTGAAAAATCATTCTGAATACATAGCATGTAGGCTGAATCCAAGGTGATCATTGGAACTGCATTTTTCGAGGTTTAACAGAAACTCTTGTCTCTTTAATAAAAGAGCTCAGCTTGTGTTTGCAGGAAATATTCAAGGCAAATTTTTTTTTTTTCTTTTTTTTGCCACATTTCATAGAATCAACATTAGATTATTAAAAATAAATAAAAAAGAACAAATATTTTAGAAATTGTCAGAATTAAAAAAAAATGGTCACAGAAGAAACCGTGGGGACTTAAATTTATTATAATCATTTCCTATGGATAAATATAAAACCAAAATGTCACTATATGTTTGTGAAGTCTGTATTTTCTGGGGTAAATCAATGCGCCTTCATATGCTATCAAAAATACTCTTAAACATTTAAATACTCTTTTTTTGTTTACTGCATAAGTGGTCTTTTAATTATGATTATGCTGTTTTTAGAAAAAATGTCATTTTATAGGACATAGTTTCTGCAGAGTTTATTAGAAAGAGTTGTGGCTGTTAGTGTGGTACAACCCCACGCCCTCTTCCCATCGCCCTCTTACACCTTCAGCCCAACAGATTTACATGGATCTATTCATCTACAGAATGTCGATGAGCAGGAGCTTTGTAGTTTTTATGTCACAACTACAATCATTGTCAGACTGCATTATTTTGCGTCTGCTCCTGATTCTCATTGATTTGAATAAAGAAATACTGTAAAATGCAATTTTGAGCTAAAGTTTCTCCATCACCAGAAAAACACCACAAGAACATGTTAAAACCAATAAAAAAACATGTTTAGCATCAGAGTGGGTCTGTAAACTAGCTTTGTTGACAGATTATTTCTGGATAATGCTCGCTGTGTATTATGTGCTGTGCGGATAATTATGAAAACAGTTTCTCTTGTGCATGGCCAGATTTAGCATGATGGCAGGGTTGATGTATTTCAGTGGTTAGGTAAAGGAGGGATGAGGTGCATACAACAGGTTGTAAAAAAAAAAACACTTTAATTGGCAGAAAACGTTCAGCTTGATGTAATCGACATGTGAGTGGACCAATCAAAGGCCTGCACCGACACTGAATTTCAAGGTCATCTTCCTGGAAGTTTATTTTTTTTTCTCTAGTTTTAAGCAGAAAAGCTTATTTGTGAGTTATTTTTGTAATACTTGGTGATATTACTGAAAGGGAAGATTTAAACTGAAGGGAACATTTTAATTAGTGAGAAGAAAACGGTTTTAAATTGAAGGCTAAAGTCACAGCATTAGTTAAACTGTAGGTAGAACATTGCTATACTAGCTCCAGGTCCACAGATATGCTTTTTTTATTGCAGAAAACAAATGAACGCTGTTAGATGTGGTTATACCTGTATACAAAGTCATTAAAGTTGAGGAAGCTGTAAAAACAGCAGCACTAGACTCCATATTTTATTATTGTGTCCTGCTTTTGTGCATTACAGATGTGCATTCCCTATACTCTTGTCTTCATTTAAACGTGGCGTTCTATTTTTTTCTTTTTGTTTTTGCTGTAAAAATCTGCTCTTATATTTTTATTTCTGAATGATCATTTTGTGTCATGAATCAACATGCATGCTCCAGTTCAAACAAATAGTCTCCAGGTTGCATCGTCTGGATTTTGATTAAAGACTTCTACAGTTTATCACGACATTCTTGGAAGGAAAAAATAAGAAAAAAAAACTAGAAGTGTGGGATGCTTTTTCACAGCTCTGCAGGAGTGACGTGACACTGAACTCACGTGTGCTTTTCATTCTCTGAATGGGGAAAATATGTAGGCCACAGGAGGGAGGGATGGAGGACGGGAATGGCAGTGAATGGATGGGACGAGGGAGTGAAAGTGCTGCTTTGTCCGCTCTCCCGTCAGCCTCCATTGTGGTGGACAAAAAGAAACTTATGTGGAAATGACGGACAGTAATGACTTCTGTGTCACCTTTTTTGTATTTGATCACTCTGTGAGTTCAGCTGCTCACCTCCTGTCTTCCATGTTTTACATACGATGTCAAAAGAGCAACAGCACGTCTATGTGCTCTCTACCTATGAATAAGAAAGTCTAAACAAGATTAAGTGCCCCCGCACCGCCTCCTGAGTACATCAATATAGTGCTGTAAGATCAGGTGAGTTTGGAGTGTTTTACTTTAATATCAAAAGCATCAGCATTAATAAAATAGATATTATTAATGCATTTGTTGTTGCACCATTTATCAGAAAAATAGTGGGAAATTTGATCTGATCTGAGGTGCATCTGAGCTATTTTACCTTAAAAGTTGTATGCAATGTTCAAATATGTTTCTGAAAAACTGCAATGTTTTTCAATAGTTAAAGCCTGTAAAACTCTGCTGACTAAAACCTGAGTTGTCCTGAAGTTTTTTGAAGGAAGGAAATTGTTTATTTCAAGCAATCAGGTAAATAATACATAAAACAACATATCGCATAATAAATCACAAGTTGATCGCTTGAAAGGGAGTGGAAGGAAGCGAACTTATATAATCCCACCCCGACTCGACCATACCGTTTTCTCTACATGAATTATCAACATCCAGTTCAGGACTTAATATCAAAATGTCATACCCTACAATTATAGATTCAGGTTATTAAGGATCATTAAGATCAGTGACGTAATCAATTTTCAAACATCCACAGACAAGTCATTTATATTAATCAGTACCAAAAATCTAAATATAGTCGGCCGATTATCATCAGGAAAACATCCACACCAATCAATACCAGAAGTCCAAGCATATTCAGACCGTCATCACCAGAAAAATCCCCCGCACCAAGTAGCTTCAGAAATCCAGAGCATAACTCCCGGTGACAATGATCTGAGAAAACCCCAGAGCTCCAGCACCGATCAATGCAAACGACTTTCCCAGATAATAATCAATATCAGGAAAAAAAATCCTCTACATTAGTCAGTGCAAAACATTTCAAAATATTCTCATTTAAAAAGACTATTTGTGCAGATTGTATTAATCAAATAGTAATAATAATAATAATAATACAAAGTAGTAAGTAGAAAAGAAAACAAGGATATGTGCATAATCAGTGATGCATCACAGTTTAGGAAAAAGTTTAAGGCCACATAATCGTTCTTTGTTTATGACTTAAAGACTGTAAAGTTGTTGCATCAAGGGAATTGTGAAGTTCTGCAGCCCAACTGAGAATCGGGTCAAAGTTCACATTCAGCGATTTCTTGAGGTCACGTTTCAAACTTATTTTCCTTCAATTAAAGATTCAAACAAGCGTAATCCCACAGTTCTCAAAGTCTTCATGTTTTTTATTTCCAGAGACTTAGTCGAGTCCGGTGGTCCCAGGGGTTCGACAGAGATCTTGGAGTTCTGCACCCAAGTTCCTTGG
>NC_050515.1:12387380-12413474 GCF_002922805.2 Oryzias melastigma | reverse complement strand
CAAACCCCAGAGCTCCAGCACCGATCAATGCAAACGACTTTCCCAGATAATAATCATCAATATCAGGAAGAAAAATCATCTACATTAGTCAATGCAAAAAATTTTAAAATATTCTCATTATAAAAAGACTATTTGCGCAGATTGTATTAATCAAATACTAATAATAATAACAATAATAATAAAAAGTAATAAGAAAAAAAAATCAAGGATATGTGCATAATCAGTGATACATCACAGTTCAGGAACAAGTTTAAGGCCACATAATCGTTCTTTGTTGTTATGACCTAGAGACTGTAAAGTTGTTGTATCAAGGGAATTGTGAAGTTCTGCAGCTCAACTGAGAATCGGGTCAAAGTTCACATTCTGCGATTTCTTAAGGTCACGTTTCAAACTTATTTTCCTTCAATTAAAGATTCAAGCAAGCGCAATCCCACAGTTCTCAAAGTCTTCATGTTTTTTATTTCCAGAGACTTAGTCGAGTCCGGTGGTCCCAGGGGTTCGACAGAGATCTTGGAGTTCTGCACCCAAGTTCCTTGGATCTGTTTTCTCTTTCGTAACAGTCTTGCGTGCTTTGCTAGATCACCATGATATTTCGACAGGTGATCATTTAGATAAACGGCAAACCTTCAGGTGTTTTTGTTGTTTCATCAGAGCTATCTTGTGTTTTTAAGACCACTCTCGCATCTTTTTGATGACCAAACACAGGATCACCCGTATGGACCAGGGGTGACAGGAAAAGCGTGGAAGCTGGACAAGTTGGCAAAATCTAAACAGACAACCTTTGACCTTTGTAGCAAGGCATATTAAAGAGTTGACCAAAATTGAGACTTCTGTCAAATTGTTTAAAAAGAAACCAGAACCTGGACGTACCAAAGTATTATATTGCCACCATGTATGGTACTGAAGAATTTAGATACTTCCACAAACCAAAATAATTTAACATTACCCACAAATTATCTTTTCATTTATTGATTTTGTGTTCTTTCTTTCCTTTAATAATTCTTTAATTTCCTAAAGTAAGCACTTTAAAATTGCAAATTGGCCTGAACTACCAGAACACCTCCTCTTGGCGGCACTGCACTGCTCGATGACTGAGGAAGTCAAACAGCGTATCAGATTGAAGCAGAATTCTTGCAGCTGTGCTTACTGTAGCTGATCAAATATGCAGATAATACATCAGCAGAAGCTATTTTCAGTTGTTTGGATCACATTTCAAAAAGTGTTGCTGAAATATCCACAAGCAGCTGCTCCTGGAATATGATTTGATGTTAAAGGAGTGGTCCAGTGGGCATTTAGACCCCACCCACCTCACCGATTGGCAGGAAAGATTACAGTGAAAAGTACTGTGAAATTGAAAGGTGAGTTTGGAATTTTTCTGTTTTTTTTTTTTTGTTTTTTTTTTGTTTTTTTTTTAGACTGTAAAGTTTCTGGGTAAAAAACAAGTTTAAAAATAATTTAAATTATTTTGAATAGTGAGCAACTATTTGTAAAACATAATGAAATGTATCCCTAAAAAGGGGTGGGGTTTCTCTCTTTATTTATTTAATTTATTGTCTTTCTGTTTTTAACTGTAAAGGGCTTCAAGATGTGCAAGTATAAGACGTGCTTTTTTATGAATAAAATTTCATTAATTTAAAAACTATGCCAATTTTGAAAAAAGAGATCATTGGATTGTTTGAATTTATATTATTCCACTTATTTATCAAGTTTTGAACATCTCTTAAGACCTAAAATCCATTCAAATTAGATGTTTATTTTCAATATCAGACATTTTATGGCTTTATCAACCACTAGTAAATTGTTTTTGTGGTGATAAAATACATTTATATGACAAAATGTAGGGATAGAAACACAACAGGGAAATTATCAAATGATTTTGTTTCCTAAAGAAAGTAAATTTTTTAAAAAAAAAATTAATCCCTGCTGTTTTTAGCAGGAATTGTAAAAAGAACAATAAATGATAATGATTAACATTTTAATAATAAAACAAGGAGGTGGTTTTGGTTCCAGCTGCTCCTGTACAGCCCTGATAATGATCTGCTTTTACCCTCAGACATTTTCCAGATCACTTTACTGAGGTTTGATGGTTCACTTTTTGTAAAGCCCTCATGACTATGTGGTGCTGTGTGAACCGCAAATTCAATAACGTTTGACCTTAAGGGCATTTATCCCCTCAGCAGTCCCACTAAGGCCAAGCCAAAGACAGAGAATGAATAGTGCAGCTAAGTGGGGCAGCCTGACATTAACTGACCCGAGGATGACCATTCCGGTGACGTCCGTTCAATAATTCTCACAGATGTGTGGCCAGCTTAAAGAGGCTGACAATGCGTGCAGTGTGTGAATAGGCAAAGGTAGTATTTATTACCTTGGCCTGCTTTACGTTGCTACATTTTTGCAATGGAAATGTGTGATTCAAGGACACTCCAGTATATCCCAGTATATCTTGTTAGTCTACATCCATGGAAAAACCGTTACATGGTGCTGATGAATTTAACATTTTTTTTCCTCATTGCCTTTTTGTTTGCCAGCAACAACATCATTGTTATTACTGTTTTCACCTTGCTAGGCTTGCTGATGGTGTGTGTGTTTGTGTGCATGTGTGAGTGCTAAAGCCACTGCTGACTCCACAGACACAGTTTAAAGCAGGGGTGTTAAACTCAATCGCACAAAACACACTTTAGGTCAGAGGCCGAACACGATAAACATTTATTGAATACACTAAAACATGCAATACACTATGTTTTTTTAAAACATAAGTATGAATAAAACCAGGCAGGAAACCTTAAATAACTTTCAATATTTTACCCTCCATAAAAATATATTTTGTCAAAAATCATACAAGCTAATAATGAGCGCAAGATAACGTCGGTCCATTAATAACAATAGAATAAAATGATCTGGAGGGCCGGATATAATTCCCTGGAGTGCCAGATCTGGCCTCCGGGCCTTGATTTTGAGTTTGCAGGGCAATGCAGATTATTAAAAAATGGTTTTATTAAAACACAATCTCAAACTCTTGAAAGATCTCAGTTTGAATGATTGTGATTTTTAAAAACTTCTATTTATTAAGCATGTGTTCTTCCTTTCTGTTAACATTAAATCAATCAACTTTGTGGTTTTCCCTTAGAGTACCACTCAAACTACCATTTTTTCCTAAGTAACCTTTCTATGGTTTAGCCAGGGTTGTAGCTTATGCTCAGGAGCTAATTATATATAAATAGGCTCATATATTCATTCCTTTCCCACTAACATCTGGTTGCCCTTCAGTGGTTGTTTCTGGGGCGCTGTAGGTTTGTATCAGTATTTGCTACTGACAGTACCAGAAGAAGAAGTGTCGTCCAAAACAAACATGGAGGAGAATCTGATTGTTTTCCCATTAAATCCCAGGTCCCCAACCTCCGGGCTGCAAACTAGAACTGGTCCTGTACCGGGACATGGAGCGCTCTGGTACCCTAACCAGGTACTGGTACCCTGATCCTAACCCGGTACCGGTTTGTGACTGGTACTGTGTCTGATACTGCTTTGGGTCCGGTACTGCTTCCGGTATCACATTTGGTGCTGGGTCAGGGTACTGGTACCAGCCGAGTCCCGGGCACTAGTCTGCATGCGGTACTACATCTGGTACAGCGCACCGAGGGTTGTGAACCGTTGATTTTAAAAACAGGCAGCGCATCAATATACGGCGAGTCGGGGACACCTGAAACGTCTAAAAGGTCCTTAACCAAAATTCAATATGTGATGAGAATGTGTTGAATTTCCCATCAGCTCTTTGTTTACACTCTCTCCTGCTAGCTTATAGCACCTCACAAGACCAAGCTAACATTATTCCTTGCAAAAAAAAAATGGAAAGCGATTTATCCAGATGGCAGCACAGACGAGAAAAATGGTGGTTGCAAAAGTGAAAAGTGGAAGCATCAGAATTGTTGTGGAGAATGTCAGTTGCTGCATCACAAACCCGGGTTTTTTCAAACCGCAGGTTTTCTTCTGCTCCTGATTTTCAGTTTTAGTCTGAAGTTATTTTATATATGTCCTCTATTGTGGGAAAATGCTTTATTTGAGTGGCTTTCTAAACATATATGCTATACATGCTTCAAGTGCCATAAAATACGAATAAAAATATGAGATGGAAAATAAAAATGTGATCCAAAGGGTTTTCAGAGTTTGAGTGTTCCCCCTTTCAGTCTGACATATGTGATCATTTCCTCATCTGCTTTTTTTCACAAGTCATCCTAAGACAATTTAAGCCTCTCACTTGTTGAGGTTGAAGCTTATATCTCATAGCTACAAGGCCGTAGTTCAAGTCCCAGCTGGGAGCTTTCAGCTGCTTTTTTTTATTCCCATGCAAGCAGGAACTCTGGCTTCCTCCCACTGTTCAAAAACATACTCTATAGGTTAATCGGTGTCTGTGAATTACCCCTATAGATGTGCATGTGAGTGTTTCACTCTCTTATGGACTCACAACCTTTTCAGGGTGTATCCTGCTTTTTTCCAACAGTAACTGGGTTACCTCCTGCAGCCTGATCCTAAAAGGGATTCAGCGGGTTCTGATGGATGGTTGGATGAGTGGATAGATGGGATATCATCTATTTTGTGTCCCCCTTTAGTTTATGGCTTTGCCATGTTTGATGGTTTTCTTTTTAAATTGTCATTAATGATTTAGTAGACTTCTACTTTCTTCCACAAGCCAGTATTTTGGTTCTACTGGTTTCAGAGAGAAATGGTCCAAACAAATTGTGTTAAGTATTTCCTACTTATGCAAAAGGAGATATTGTAGTTCCTGAAATAAGTCACTTTCGATCTTTAATTTTTCTTCAGTTTGTGTTCTTGTCATTCTTGTTTGTTGTTGAAATGGTACAAACAAATCTTTTGTTATTGTATTTTTTCTTTCTTGTATGATACAAATAATGAATTAAAAAATATAAAAGTCAGGTTGATTACTAAATTATAAATGTAATTTTGTTTGCATGGAAAATCTATGCATTTTGTAAATAAAACTTGTTTTTTGTAAAACTTGGCAAAGATACAAAATGTTCCATTGTCATTTGTGCTGTTTAAAATGACTCAGAAAATGTGTTGGAAAGTCTAATTATAATACCTCTCTAGAGGAAGTCTTTCTTGTGTGCATCTGTAGCTGAAGTGTTGATTAAAGTTAAACGCACTTTTTCAAAAGTTTTCTTTGGCTGTTCGGTCTCTGCCAAGCAAAGAAAAAAGCAGCTTTTTATGAGTCATCCTTCATGAGCGGAAATTCAGCTTTGTGCTGCTGACCCTCTCTACAGATGTTTCCTCTCTGTGTTGTTGTTCCACTTCAGGAGCCTCGTGTGAGATGCCATCATCTACATACGAATGGCTGCAAAATATGCACAAACTACATACGTTTAATCTTTTCAAGTTTGATAGATTCATGGAACAGAGTCTTGTGATGCAAAAGCTTGCATGATGCACGTGGTTTGCAGAATCCAAATATGGGTTTCCCTGGAGAAGACATGTTGCTGTCCTCTTACCTCACCTTACCTCCATCTTTAATCACGTGGAAGCAGCATGCAGATGGAGGGTGGTCTCAGGACAAACTGGGTTGCAGCAAGCAAATCAGATATTAAACGAAGAGCCTGTCTCCGTGAAGGTAAATATACACCAGCTTTAAGTATTAATAGGAGTGATGAACGAGTTTCTTCAGCAGCAGTCAGACCACAGGAGCATGCTCCTCCAAAGATAGGATACTCCAGCTGTGTCTAATGAGGTGTCCTGATTTCCACCCAAAATAGAAAAGGGGGCACTTCAAAAGACTCCACAAATATGTGCAAATTACGAAGGACCTGAGGATATTTTCTTGTAACTTGGTTTTCCAAATTCCTAGTATCTAGCTTTTTTTTGGTATAAGTGCTTCAGAAAAATCCAGAATTCTAATAAATTAATGATCAACAAAGTTAATGGATTTTTTGATGATTTTTCAAGGAGCTTTGCAAATGGCTTTTAGGTATAAAAAAAGAAAAATGTTTAGAAGAATAATTTTTTAAAAGAGCCTCAAGATATTATACATATATATTTGTCAACATTATTTAAAGATTTGTGCTATAAACAAAATAGTTGTGAATGAGAACTCCTGATAAATTCTAAAATGTTTGACTGAAATACAGTTAAAGCTGTCCGTCTAGGTAGGGGCAGCAAGGGTGCCTGTCTCTTTCCCATCAGCCATCTGTTTAAACTCTCCCCCTAGCTTACAGACTCTCACAACCCCAAGCTAATATTAGCAGTCCAACAAAAATGACGACAAATATTGGAGCTATCCACAGTTTAGAAGGAGATGCCAGCTCAAATGAGGACGTAAGTGGATCTGGTTGTCTGCAAGAGGATGCATCAAAATGGATCAGAGCAGGGAGCTTGTTGTAACTTACTACATTATCACATCAACACATTTTTTGTCTGCTCCTGATTCATAACAATTTGAGAAATTTTCTTAATGAGAAAAATGCTACATGAACATGTTAAAAAAATTACCAAAAGCAGAATTTTCATCACAGTAGATCTTTAAGAACTTGGAGAAGGTCTGCAAACAGAATGAATTCAAACCTGGATTTTTGCTGCTTTAAAGGGCCTATACCATGCTATATGTAAGCATTTCTGACTAAACTATGTACATAAATATATTACCTTTGGCACATTAAGAACAATTTTTAAATAAAATGAGTTATTTTCACAAGTTATTTTCCTACCCGACTGAACAACTCGATCCCTGAGGCTCCATCTTTCACTCCTTATGGGTGGCGTCATGATGTTATTCTATAGTTGGGCTCTGCAGCATTTCTGCGTTTTGCCCACTAAAACAAGCAATATCCGAACTTTTGCAAAGATGCATGTACATAAAATGGAGGTGTTTTGTGGCTCACCAGAGAAAGTGGGTGTGTGCATTAACCTGGTTGCAGTGCTTCCTGGAAGGGGTTGTCCCCACTTTGGCACATAACATTAGCTCCACTGTTAGCACTGCAGAGAAAGTGGGTGTTTGTGTAAGCCTGGGGGCGGTACTGGCAGTTAGGGATGAGCGTATCGATCTGCGTATCACTAGTATTGATACTGAGGTAAAGTATCAATACTAGAAGATACTTTTGAAACTTTTGTTGCAGTTTTTCTTTAATACGTACGGTAAAGAGCTTAAATTTCTTACAGAGTTCATGCAAGTTCAACGCAGATTGCCAGATTGGGCAAAAACAACCCAATTAATGTGGGGAAACTGCCCAATCTGGCAACATTGTCTGTGACTTGGATATTTTACTACTGCCTTTTAAAAAATATGCATGTGGTGCTGTTCTACTTGCATTTTTTTGCTTTTTTTTAATCTTTGCACTAGTTACTGTTTTTTTGTGAGAAATTATCATTACGATACACCTCAAAGCTCAAAAGTGGATTTCGCGTTATATAGGCCCTTTAATATCATAACTTCTCTTTAACTCCCACACAATGTAACTCAGTTGACAGTTTTGGTGTTTTTCAAATTAAAATAAGATTATTAACCAAGAAGCTGTGCAGAGGTTGAGTGGTCGACCTCTGATTGGAAGATCGCAGGATGAGTTCCTGCCTTGGCCCCGCCCATGTGTTGAAGTGTCCTTGGGCAAAACACTGAACACCATATTGCTCCAACTAGGCTGGAGCAGAGTCACCATCAGTGTGTGAATGTGTGCATGGAACTGTGACTGTAAAGCACTTTCAGCTTTAAAGTAATGAATGGTACTTATATAAATATATACCATGTACCACATTTACAACAATGTTCTCTTATCTTGATCGTCATACCCAACAGTAAAATGTTTTACTCTGAAATGCTGATCACATGCTGTTCACTATAATTCTTCATTTCACGTGTTTTTATCCCCTGATCAGATTAACCTCAGTTTACAAGTAACAGGTTTGTTATTTATAAATTTCTCTGCCTTTTCACAAAACTTCAGGCTTAGGAACTTCTGGGAATCATCAAATCAATAAACAAGCGTGCTGGCCTGTTTTCGTGAGAGCTGACAAAAGCTGTAGCACGTTTCTTGAAAAAAGGGTGAGGTTTCTACCGCAGCTCAGCTTAAGCTTGGATATCCTAAAAGCAAAATAACTAAATAAATGCACTTGTTACAAGAGTATCGAGAAGCCGAACATTTCCTGGCAGAGAGGAGTCAGATGCAGACAGACTGAACATCAGCTTAAGGGCAGAAGCAGCTAAATGTAATGAAACGGCGTCAGATCCTAGCATCTCATGTTCTTATCAAATTAAAGTGTTTTAATACTCAAATAGCCAACAGAAGTTTACACAGCCAAACAACACAAAGGATTCATTCATTTAAAAAAAAATGTCAAAAATTGCATTTAAAGAGAGGACACTGATCAATCACAGTGCTTTAAAATGTTACTTTTTAGCCCAAATGCACTGTACATTGTTACAGCGTGCAGGGATCATAAGCACAAGACATTTGCTTCTTCTCTAAGTCACACCGAATGCAAGATCAGATTTAAGTGCAAACAATCTGCTTTGGTTCTGTTTGTCCAGCGAGCCATTTATCAGTTTACACATGATGTACTCCGACAAACAGGACGTAATCACACCTCTTTAAAATATCTGGTCATTTTTAGGAAATGTACAGACAAAAGAACACTAAATTATCTTCAGTTTTTTTTTCTCCAACTGCAAAATACATCCACATGAAAAGAAAATGGACACCCAAGGACAATTGTGTGTGTGTTTTTTTTTTGTTTGTTTTTTTTAAATGATGCAGGACATGAGGAAAATTAAGTTTGCATTTCTGAGTTTTGTTTTTTAAATTGGTGAATCAGAAGCAGAGAATAAATTGCTGTTTGAAAAAGCTTGTTGATTGTTTACACTATATTAGAATCTCTGCACTACAAGCTTCAGCATCTGTGGACCCCTCTGTCAGTTTATGTGGTCTACCACTTAATGACTCAGACGATGACGTTCCAAAACTCTCCCATTTTGCTATGAGAGAGCTGACAGTTGACTGTGGAATATTTAGGAGCAAGGACATTTTCCGACTGGATTTATAGCACAGGTGGCATCCTATGACAATTCCACGCTGGAACTCACTGCAGAACATTCTTTCACTAATGAGTGTGAAACCTTTGCATGCCTGAATGCTTGATTTTATACACCTGTGATTAGAACACCTGATTCTGATCATTTGGATGGATGAGCCAAAAGTTTTGGTAATATAGTGTAATTAAAAGACGACTGGGAAAGCTTTTACAACAGATTAAAAGATGATCAGAGTGGCACTTTAAAGAACAGACTGAACCTTGTAGTCTGATTACTTTCATTTAGACTGCAACATTTGCACTTCTTAATGAGGAAAGTTCCCCTTTCTCTGTTCCTTTACTTGAGTGATCACAAATTTACCCAAAGGTTATGTGTGGAGTTTGCAAAGATATTTTTATTTTGGAAATCAAGCAGATTCTCTCAACCTTCTTACCTTTTCTCTCTGTCTCTTACCAGAATTTGTCTATTTATGTAATAAAAATGAGTGTGCTTCAGCTGCTGCTGCAGGGCAGCTCACTAGATGTTGTTTTCATTTCCAACTGTGATGTGATGTTAAGTTTTTGACCAAAAACGAGGTGCGGATTTGGAGGTTTGGGACTTAATGTTACGTTAACATTCAAAGCAGGCATGTCCAAAGTGTGGCCCCTGGTCAGTGCTAAAAAATGTAAAATAAATAAACCACGTAACATTCATGAATCTGAAAAAGCTCTGTGTTATACCAGAAGATGGAGCAACATTTAAAAACAAGATTAAAGCAGCATTTTGATGTTTCAGCAGGCAATTTCTAATTTTTTATGTTTTAAACTTTGCATTTTGGAGCATATGAACTTCCTCTAAAACATAAATGTATCACCATGCTAACTGGCAAATTTCATAAATGTCTACTTTATGTGTTTTCCTCTGCTGCAAGCTAACGAGACACTTCTAGAATCCAGTTTGGGAATTCAAACATTCAGACAGTTGAAGAAACACTTTAAAAGCAAGGATCGACTATACAGTAAGCATTAACTGCCCTGTTTGTCACTACTGACATATAATCTGACATATTTTATTAATAAATCTAATTGAAAAAAGTTGTTTATCCACCTCATGTAGTGCACAGTGGGAGGTATCCATAAATTGTTAGAGGACTAGTTGCTGCAAGCATAAATTCAAGTTCTGTGTTTTATGTTTGTGTACTGGTGTGTATGTGTGTAAGTATCTTACATAACTGGTATTTTGCAGAACATGACCCCGGGGCTCTGTGGTATAACCCCAAGTGAAGAGTCACTGAGACTATCCAGCACAGCATGCTGCTCTCAGTGCTGCAAGTGGACAGCTGTGACAGCCTGAATTAAAACGGACGAGCGCTCATTCATAGCACTCCCTCCACCCTCAACCTAACCTGCACCCTGGAGGCGGATGCAGCTGAAAGTTTAGAGAAGTGGTTCGTTTACAGTTAAGGGTCTTTCAATGCATTGCAAGAGCATGACGATAAATGTTTCATACTTGCCATTTGTCTACAGGGTTTAAATACTTGAGTTACCTTTTCAGAGCAGACATTTTTTTTTCTAGTTTTAGTAAGAACCTAAAATAGATAATAAATAAAATGCAATTAACAAGTGCTCCACATAGAGCGATCCCTGATTCCAGATGGGCCAAAACTTTCTGTTAGCTAAAGGTCAAAGAGTCATTCATGGACAACATGACCATTGTTTGGGGTTCCAAAGCAGACCTTAGGATCAAAATGTTCTCCCCTAAAGATTATTTTTGATTTGCAGCATCAATATTAATAGCAGCTTTAAAAAAAACTGGTAGATCATGTTTACATGCACAAATACAACATTTATGATAAACAAATTGATCTTCTGTTGTCTATTTTTGCTGGCACGCAAAATCGTTTCTTTTTATCTTTACAATCTAACGATTCTTTAACGCCGCACTTCTAAAAAGGCTTTAGAAGCCGATGTTGTTTACATTACCACAGGCCATGAAGTATTATTCATAAAATCAGCAAAGCAAAAAGCACTTTATGTAAACGATAAACGCTGTCCTCGGATGAGTTGTGCGACTGCTATTCATTCTGACAGCGCCGTGTTCTCCGTGACTTGATGTAATTCGTCTCCATTAAACCCCTGACTCTTGTTTATAACTTTGCATGATTCAATATGGAAGACAGTTGTAATCTCTCGATCATGAGCTCTGTGCTCTTTTCTCTTCGTTAATACAATAAAGTCTAAATCTGGACACATGGTGAAAAAAGACTTTGTAATTCTTTTATTTCATTAGGGTCTGCAGATCTGGACTTTTCAAAGAACTGTTTAAATGCTGACATCCTATTGATCTGTAATGTGTGTTTGTACTGCACTTTCAAGTTTTAGTTTACATCACAAAATGAACAGAGTGGTGATACTTTTAGGAGCTTCTCAGTAAATGGACTGAATATCAATAAATAACTGTCTGACTGTGATTTTTACTGAGTGGATTCAGTCAGGGTTATTTATTTATTCATGTTTTTCTCTTTGTAGTTCCCTGATTTGTGCACAGTTTAACTTCTAGGGGATATTAAAAAAAAAAAAAGATGTAGCTATTTTCTCTCTCAGTATGTTTCCATTGTTTATCTTGTGCTTTGATATCATGCAGATGTGTGCTGAAATGAACTGAGGTGGCCGCCATTGCTACAGGAATGTCTTAAAGAGGCTTGTGTGCAGTTCCAGTCTGAGCTAACGTTTTTATGTCCGTTTCTGATGCTAAGCCATTTGATAATCCAGTTTTCTCACATACATAGCTGCAGGACGTGACCTTTTCCTCCACAGTAAATTCATAATCCCTGCTAATCCCTAAATTAAAAAAGAAAAAAAAAACAAGATAAGAAGGTTTAAACTGTTTGTTGTTTTACTACTTTATTTCCGTGGAGAAATCCTTTTACATCCGTTAATTCTTGCGAACTCGTATGCGGGTCGTGTGAGGAGAAACCTCGGATAATAGATCTAACCCCACCGAGAAGAAAAAGATTTGAACTGGAGGGTGTTTTTAAAATGGTTGTAAAGTTTGACTGTTTTGCATTGAAGAGAGTTGGCACTTGCATTCTACCTCGCAGTTGTTGTAAACCAGCCTGACTTTCATCAGACTAACCTCAAACAGGAAGTGCAACTGTTTTCCTGCGGTCTCCCGCCAGTCAAAGCGCTAAAACTAATTGTCTATTTGTGGGGGAGCAGCAGCTCCACTCAGAACCTTCTTTTAGCTTTAGGCCCGGTGGTCAAAATTATAAAAAGTTAACAAATTACTATTAGCACGTCATTTTCTACGTGTGGCCATTGTTTTCTTGTTTTGAATATTGAAATACATGGCTAATAATGAATTCTGTCCTTGGTCACACCTATTTTGTTTAGGGGTTTGGGTTAGTTTGGGTTAACCCAGTGGAAGGGATTAGGAGTTGGAGTTTGGAGGCCTATCTAAAAATATGTAAAAACATCCCCCTTTCAGCTTTGGACACACCTGTTAGTCTGGGTCAGGGGCCGGCAACCTTTAACAGTACAAGAGCCATTTGGGCTCGTTTTCTACTGATCAAACCCTAGAAGGAGCCGTATAGTCTTCCTTTAGGAAATTTGGATTTGGATTCATGACCTTCTTTTTTTTTAATAAATGTGAATTATTATAATTAAGCAAAAATATAAAAAGTAACTAGGATTTCTAAAAATGTGATTTTTTAGCCTTTACTTTTAGTAGATGCCAAATTAGCGAAAAAGCTAGCTCGTTGCTTAATTACTAGCTGAACTCCAAATTAGCATAAAATTCCTCAGTAAATTAAATCAGCCAAAAATGTTAGCATGTTACTAAAAATGAAAGCTAAACACTAAATTAGCCTAAAAACACAAATTGATAACAAATTTACCAAAAATGTTAGCGTATTGCTAAAATATTAGCTTAACTCCAAATTAGCATAAAAAAACTAACTCATAGCTCAATTAGTAGCTGAAATCCTAAATGGCCTAAAATTCCTCATTAAACTAAATTACTCAAAAAAGCTAGCCTTGTTCTAAAATAGAAGCTAAATTCTAAATTATCCCAAAAAAATTTCAGTAGATAACAAATTAGCCAAAAACATCTGCATGTTGCTAAATTATTGGCTATACCCCAAATTAGCACAACATTCATCAGTAAACTAAATTAGTAAAAAAATTGTTTGTCAGTAGCTAAAATAGAAGCTAAATTTTAAATTAGCCTAAAAACCCCAGTAGAGAACAAATTAGCCAAAAATGTTAGCATGTTGCTAAAATAATAGCTAATCTCCACATTTTTGAAAATAACTATTTTATTTTTCTTCAGCCAGAGAGCCACCAAGGAGAGATAAAAGAGCCACATGTGGCTCTGGAGCCGCAGGTTGGGTGATGGCTTCATACCGCCGCAATTCAAATATCCGTTGTGCCAGTTGGTAACCAGTGCAGTTTTAACAATTACGCAAGGCCAAGAACAAAGTTTAGTCTTGTGCATTTTGGCTGACGCGTGTACTGTGGCCAACATGAATTTCCATCAGTTTTGATGCCTGATTGCCTGTAAAGTTGTGAGAATACTGTAACACCGTTGTCAACATTTTCTTTTAAACTTGGAAGTTTTGTCTTGCCCAAGGTCACATATATGCCACCCCCCGCCCCAAGTGAGACAAAAATGCACAATTCTAAAATGAAAAGGTTTAAAATACTTCTCAACTTTAGTTTTACATTTATTTTTACTTTTGCAATAGATTCAAGGCTGTTATGGATAAATCTGCACATTTTCTTCTACATTGGAGTGATTGATCCCTTTGACCTTCCTAAACAATTAACAAATATTCTGTTTTTCGCTTTTTAATGTGGCGCTAAATTAATTGGAGTCCCTGATTTAATGGGATTAAGCAAATTAGCGAGTAATGGCGTTAAGAGGTTAACACTGGAGTTTTAGCTCGAGTGTTGACATTCTTTTGACTATAACTCTTCTACCGTTTTAAATGGTGTACACTTGTGTCACAAACGGGCAGACAGCTGGTTCCATGTGCAGCAGGTTTATTAGTTCAGACAGCAACTAAGAACATCTAAAAGTCCACAAATCTAGGTCAGTGTCAGACAGGCAGAGATCAATAATGAGCATGGGAGCATCAAAGAAAAGGCTAGAATTGTTAGGGTCCAGTTAGAAGGTCAGGGCAGGCGGCAGGCCATCAGAAAAGCAGCAAGAGACCAGAAACCATGTGGCATTGTGTTTACCAAGTAAACAGACTTAAGGTATTTAAAAGAGCGTGTGTTATTTTGGTGTCACCGCTGACATCTCCGGTATAAATAGTCAACCTCCTGGAGTCCATATCATCAAGAAACTGTAAGTTATCAGATCTGCTATTTGGATGCATTTCCAAGTGTCTCAGGAAAGTAGAACTTTTGTTTTTCATTCCCATTTTATTTTATTGCAAACCTTGCACTCATTGAAAATGCAGCTATTTTCTATTTCAGTTCCCACATGCTGACTCGCCAAGCTTCCTCAGGTGAAGTAGGTTGATTTCGGCGGATTACATCAGATGCAGCTGGTGTGAAAGAGCAGACATGTTTATGCGCTTTCTGCGGTTGTTTTTCATATCAAGTTGGTCTCTGTAGGTTCAAAACTTTATTCTGACAAACTCTAAATACTTAAACAGTAGTATAAAGAGACAAAAATCACACAGGTGCCTTTTGTATCTACACTAAGAACTCCACTTACTGTTTTTTTGATTAATATATTTCATATATGCATGAACAGTGTATAAAACAATATATAAAAATACAGTACAATGTATAGAAATGTTTATTTTTACATTCAAGTTGAAGCAGAACCAAATGACATTGACAGAAAAATCAACTAAAAACGATCTACAAACCATTTTATTTCTTCATAGCATATGAATGTTATGCTAATTTTTGCTTTAAAAAAATTAATTAAACAGGACTAACCACAATTCAAAAACTTTGTTTTCCAAAAAAATATTGTTCAGAATTTATCTCTTGTTTACCTCAAGCGAAACGCTTTAAAAACAAAGAACAATTCCCTGTTTATGATATTTACAAAAAAAAAAAAAAAATGAGATGGAGTTATGGTGTTGCTGGAGCCTATCCAGCCAATGTTGGGCGACGGTAGGCCACACTCTGGACTTTAATTTATGCACTTTTTTTATTCAAATTTACAAGTTATTTTTCTACATTGTCTCCGGTAGTCCCCACATGTTCAATAACACACACTCTTAACATAATGTAACATTTTGACCGACCAATGGGAATCAGCTTTTCATCGGCTTTTCATATTGACTTTGCACCAATATGCAGGTAGAGTGTTGCGTAATGGTGCAAAGACACTTTTTTCTGTGACAGTACAACCTGATTTAAGTCAATTACAAAAGCAGTTCACCAATGGGTACTGCTGCACATCAGTGCAAGGCTACTTTTCACCATTTCTGCTGGAATTTCAGGTTGAAGAGTTGAGGTAGTTGAAAGAATGTCAAAGATAAATACATGGTGTAGGGTGGTCAAATAACTTTACATTTTATTTATGAATCACTTTGTATTAAAACAAATTGTGGTGTTGCTACTCTCACTGTCTGCTCTGGAAATGTCTGAACCATCTCAGTATCTCCCAAACCTCTAACATTTGCTGTCCCTCTGATGGACTCATTCCTGATCCATCCTGGTCACTCCCAAAGAGAACCTCAGCATCTTCATCTCTGCTACCTCCAGCTCTTATTCCTGTCTGGGACTTGCTACCCTTAAATATTTGACCTCTGCTATTATTTCAAAAGAAAAAGATAACCTCCACTTGACAAGAGTCTTGAAGCCCCATCTGCTCCTGATTAACTAACCCAGGCAGGGCTGGACCTCTTGAGGATCAGTCAAGGGGATAAAATGATCTGAAATCAGAAGACTTTTCAAAATCTGCATGTCAAAGTAGACGACAGAAAACCAAACAAGAACACTATAAATATAAGTTAAATAATCCAGAAACTTGCACTTTAAAGGTTCACTTTTAACGTTTAAAATAAATCTACACCGGTTTGGTTATTTTTTGCTGTGTGATTTAGACACTATAGTTAGCCTTAAGTGGCCTTGAATGCTTTTCCATATAATTGCACAGGTTTAGCTGAACTGCTTAGTTTATTTTTGACTAAATGTCCTGTTGTTTGTTTTTGTGTTCTGCAGGTACTCAGGCTACCAGTCTGACTTTTAAAGTACTTTACTAAAGATAGTAAAAGTTGTAAATGGTGTGATTTCTATGCATATTAAACAAGATTGCATAGTGAGAGGGGGGGTATTTTTGTCTGCAAGTTACATTATTTAAATCAAAAGTGAGATGACAAAGTTTCTCTTTGCTATTGTAGCTGTCACACCTGTCTTGGTATATACTTCATTCGCTGACATGTACTTTTTTAATTTCATTTGGGACCTCCCCAGAGCGACCTGTTTTAAAGTGACGCATAGTGTTCTGGATTATAAGATTAGCTGGGACTGCATTGATAAAGAGAGACAAACAATAACATTCAAAGGCCACAGATGCACGGCACTCAAGAAAAACACAAATATTGGTTTTCTTTTTCTAATTGTTTTTTAGGTTTTCAGATTCACAGGAGTTTATTGGAAAATGATGGTCCAGGACATTAAAAAGCCCCACACAGGTGTTAAAATCCTCGCTTCCAACGTCCCACATGTTTTCTGAACAACCTGCCATTAAAGCTCCTAATTGGCTAATCACACCTGATCCAGGTTATCAGCAGCAATTAAGGCAGGATTTCTGGAAAACCAGCAGGAAGCCGGCTCTCGAGTCCTGGTTACAGTTGCCAAACACATTTCCCAACAGTTTTTTTCTTCTAATTAGCTTTGCTGCTTCTTTTCCTTCCACTTCACCTTCCCAGACCACTTACTGTCATTGTTTCCATTTGCTCCCTTTGTTCTTCCCGCCTGTTGCCAGCCTGTTTCTGGACTCTTGATTTATTTTGGGATTTCCTGCCCCAACCACAACCTTGGATTTTTTTTTTCTTTTCTATTGTGAGTTCATAAAAGTTATTTATGTGCCTCTCACAGACCTGACACATTTATCCGAGTCCTAATCAAACATGGTGACACTGGGATGAAATAAAGGTTCATAAGTTGTGCGTCTGATAGTTTGATTATCATGGCAGCTGATAAGCAGGAGGAAGAAGGTGGGGTGAAGGTAGATAAGCTTTTAGTGATGTCGAGGACAAAAAGTCAGTTTAAAGTTTTTTTTAAAACATTCACAGTAGTGTTTTAACTATGATTATGGCGTTTTTAATCAAAATCCCATAACTTAATTGTCTTAAAAAGCCATTTTTCATGTTGATCTAAAGCCTTTGTTTCAAAAATTTCCTCTGAGGGGGCGTGGCTTTTGGAGCTGAGCTGAGTAGCTCCGCCCCTGATCCTTAACTCACCGATTTAAAAGGAGAAATACTCAAAAATGCAAAAACAAAATGATTGCTTCATACATTTGTTCGCCTTTCATAAGAAAAATGCCAGACATACATGTCAAAAACTCAAAAAACACGATTTTGATCGGAGGGGGACTTTGAATTAAACCAAACCAACATTAGGATGCTTTTCGTCTTCTAAACTTTTGGACCTCCTGAAAATTAGCTTTCTCTTGTTTACTAGGAGATTGAAATTATTTAGTTGCTGTTGGAATTTAGATAGTACTTTCTTTTCAAGAAAGGCAAAGGCACAGATGGAAAAAGTAAAACAAAACCCAACATTTCATTGTGGAAACTAATAATAATTGAATGAAAAAAGCACCAATCAACTCTTTTCGTCCCACTTTTGGCACCCCCAAATTTTACAATTTTCCCTTTTTGCATCTTTGCGCCATGCAAGCTGCTTTTCTCCTTCAAAATCTGCTGGAATTTCATTGATCCCGTTAAAGGTTGAAAAGTTACAGTAGTTTAAAGAACATGAACACTGAAACTCTGATATTAAAGGGTTAAAAATAAGAAAACTCGAATCTTTAAACTACTTTTCTGGCATAAGAAAAGACCAAAAATGCTGCAATCGAGTAGTGAAACATTCCTAACTGGAAGGATGATCGGTGGTCACCTTCATTTCATTATCTTAGAATTGTTTTTTATCAAATTTGCTTCACATAAGTCACGTTATTAAATCATTCTCAGCCCCCCCCCTCCCACTGAAATCAATTTTTCCTGTTACCTCAGGTAACTCACATTTATGGTTGTTTCTTTAATATCATCATTTCCTGCACCTCCATGTTCTGGCTAATCACATTCCTGGAAAATCCCATCCATTGTGAGGTAAGTTGGGCAGAAGATGGGACCATTTGCTTTTACTTGAACAATGAAAAGCACAAAACTATCGTTGCATTATACTGTAACTAATCCATGGCCTAAATATGAATGTGGAATAATAAACTACATTTTAATACCTGAAACTTAAAGGACAGTATATGTATTTTATGTTGCATTAAAAAAGGCAACAAAAACAAGAATGAAAACATAATTTGAGGAGAAATTATCAAATCATTTATCAATCAAATTAACCCCTATTTAATGCAAATATGCATCAAACCACTTCAGCTCCTAAATTACATAATTTAGCATCTACTTGAAAGCAAAAACACAAGTGAGGACAATTTTTTATAGATGAAAATAAATTCAGGAATCAAGGGGTAAATTAAAACTCTTAGCAAAAATTCACTCATTCTGAAAATGTGAATTTTCAATTTGAGATACATTTGTTCCTATCAAGTTTTATTTTTTCACATGTTGAGACCTGTTTACTTTTTCTGTTTTATCTGCTTCAATGCATTTATACCGGGGCCAACTGACATTTTTACCAGCATTGAACCTCATGCCCCTGCACTTCCTGGAAACAATTCCTCTGTTTTCTTGGCTCCAGATCCCCCTCAACAACCTGCATAAGTTGGCAGCTTCTGTCTCAACTTGTTAATTTCTAAACTTTATCGTAAACACTTTTCCCTCATCCTGTCCTCCCTCTGAGTCCATGGACCTCTCAGCTGCAGACCGCACCAATTACCCTCCACAAAATCACCCAGGCTGCATTGTGTGTGAGAATATGGGTCACTTCCTGTTTATGTTTTTGTCCAGTAGTCTCGGCTGAAATCCTCATCGCCAACAAAGAACCAGGAAACTGAATCAGCCTTTCTGGCTTTGTGGAACTGCAGCTCCAGAGCTGCTCAGCTGTCAAGTGCCTTTTTTGTCATTTATTTATCTGGTCTGATGCGGTAAGTGTTCGGTAAGTAGTTAAAGGATTCTCAATAGGCAGGAAAGCTGAAACAATTAGGTAAAAACATGGTGAAAGCTGCATATTTTTCTGTCCATCAGATTGGAAATTGTAGATTTTTTTACATTTATTTTTCGTGTTCTGTAAAAGTGACAGCAGGATGCATATAAGTTTAACTTTTTGTCAAATTTGACCTCACAAAGGGAATTGATGAAAAAAATGGCTCAGTTTTACTACCAGGCTCCAGCAGTCTGTTGAAAAACAGCAATAATTGATACTTTCGAAATGCTGGTTGATGTTAAATTTAGGAACAGAAAATACAGACTTTAAAAAGTGCCAAATGGACTTACACTTACTGGCCACTTTATTGGGCACACCTGTCCAATTGTTGTTAATGCAAATTTCTAATAAGCCAATCACATGGAGACAATTGAATGCATTTAAGAATGTAGAAAAATTGAAGACAATCTGCTGCAGTTCAAACTGAGCATCGGAAAGGGGAATTAAGGGGATTGAAGTTACTTTGGACGTGGTACGGTTGTTGGTCCCAGACAAGCTGGTCTGAGTATTTCAGAAACTGATGATCTATGGGATTTTCACCAACAACCCTCTCCGGGGTTTACAGAGAATGGTCTGAAAAAGTGAAAATATGCAGTGAGCTGCAGTTCTGTCAGTGGAAATGTCTTGTTGATGCCAGAGGTCAGAGGAGAACGACCAGACTGGTTCCAGCTGATAGAAAGTCAACAGGAACTCAGATTTGTTACAACCGAGGTCTGCAGCAGAACAACTCTGAACGCACAACACGTCCAACCTTGAGGCAGATGAGCTACAGCAGCAGAAGACTAAAACAGATACAACTCCTGTCAAATAAGAACAGGAAACTGAGAATACAATTTACACAAACTCACCAAAATTGGACAATAGAAGATTGGAAAAACATTGTTGCTCTGATGAATCTCCATGGTAAGGTCAGAATTTAGCATCGAGAATATGAAAGCATGGATCCATCCTACTATTTATCAATGTTCAGACTGGTGGTGGTAGTGTAATAGTGTGGGGGATATTTTCTTGGCACACTTTGGGTCCCTTAGTACCAATTGATCAACCCCACAGCCTACCTGAGTATTGTTGCTGACCATGTCCATCCCTTTATGACCACAGTGTACCATCTTCTGATGCTACTTCAGACAGGATACGGCTCCATATCATAAAGCTGGAATCATCTCAGACTGGTTTCTTGATCATGGCAATGTTCTACACAACAGAGCCACTTTGGGAGGAGGTGGAACAGGAGAATGGCATCATGGATGTGCAGCCACCAAATCTGCAGGAACTGTATGACGCTGTCATGTCGATATTAACTGAACTCAATGTTTCCAGTACCTTACTGAATGGTAGAAGGCAAAAGGGGGTCCAACCCAGTGATAACCCGGTAATAGAAAGGTGTATCTGATAAAATGGCTGGTAAGTGTAGTTTTTTTTTTTTTAATGTTGAAGAGGCTGTCATAATTCTGTCATTTTTGTGGTTTATAGATCAGAATTATCCTGCAAACATATATCAGAAGCCTTTTGTTTAATACAACAATGTCTCTAGATTTGAAAAATACATATTTGTCCTTTTTCTGTAACATTAAAAAGTGGAGTAGTTGATGAAATGTGGAAAAACCCTAAAAATATCAAAACCTGCAGGTTTTAGCTACAAAAGTGCAAATAAATTTCTGATCTCACTTCTTTTTATTTGTAAAATTGGTGGAAATATGAGGAAAAAATACCAAGAAATGTAAAACAAACATAAAAATGAAATTGTCACATTCCAGGATAGAGTTACTGCCAAGAATAGACAAGTTCACACACAGCAAGGTAGATGTTATACTTTAGTATCACTTAAATACCACAAAGGATATTCCAGTGAAATACAGCAGTAATTCACAGATGAGTCTGTCTATAAAAAGGCAGTGACTAACACAGCCAAAGGCACATTTTTTTGTGTAATTATAAATAAATCAACCTGTTTGTCTCTTTTCTTTGTAACTTTTCTTGTGGGGAGGATGATAAATGTCAAGCTAGCTAAAAACAAGCTTCACTGTCGTTGTGCTGTCACCAGTGTGTGTTGCTGCGCAGCAAACATGCAGCACCATGCAAGTCGGCTGGCGGGGAATCAAGCCTGTAACTGTGATTACAGTCTCCCACGGATTTTCCGACAGTCAGCACAGTATCCCGATACCCAGCGAGGGATGAACAGACAAAGAAAAACTCCAACATTTTTCATCAGAACACAATCCCAGCAGCAGGTTCAGACTAAAACTCTGAAAAAGCGATGCGAACACAAATCATTCTGTCAGAAAACACAATGAATCTGGGAGCTGCAGGGTTACAATCTGGTCATGATGTCCACACTGACCTCTGCAAAACAGAGACAGACATCAGTTACTCCAAAAATATTATAAATATGCCATAAAGACTAAAGGCAACATTTATTTTGTTTTGATTTGATGTTTTTAGGATTCTGTTATCTTGCGTTACAAAAATAGTTCAGATAAATGAGATTTCTTTTTTTAATGGACTACCAGTCTAGAAAAAATACCCTTAAAAATAATAAAAAGCACAAAAAAACAATCCAAAGATTCTGACAAACTGATGGTATTTTGAATCAGTTAAATATTTATACAGTTGTGCTGATCTGGGAACACCTGAAGTTTTTAAAAGAAAGTAATTTTCCACAGATGATCTAGAGCAGGAGTGAGCAAACATTTTGACACATGGGCCACAAAGAGCTTTAAGGTTTGACAGAAGGACCGCACTAAAAGCAGATCCATGGAGTGTTTTTGGTAATCCACTTCATAAAAGAAACAAAATGAAATCTGGATGAAAATATTCTATAATTTTAATAGAAATTGATTTAAAAACAGAACATTTTTGAGTTTTTATTTAAACATTGTTGGCTTTTGTTCTCATTTTAGCAGCACTTGCACCAATGGATAGATGGTCCTCAGAAACAAATGCAAACTTAGAAAAATGCTGCGTTCATGTGGTGTTTTAATGGTCAGAAAAATGACTGTCTGACTTGGAAAACGAACATGAACGTCAGGAAACAACAAATCCACCATCTATGAGTAGACACCAGAATTATAAGTAGAATAAAAAATTTTAAAGGATTATTAATATAATTTATTCTAGTTTTGTGGGCCAGATTAAAGGGTTTGGCGGTTTGCCCTCCCTTGATCTAGAGGTTGTGATCTTTCTTTCAGGTGAAAGATGTTCTCAAGCTAGACACCGTCACACAAACCCTTACAAAGATAAAATCGAAACAGGAACCCTTTTAGGCTCAGTGTGCTGACTCAACACACCACCAGATTCAGGTTGGAGTGTCATGTGATGCAGGTCAGTGAAAGTTCAATTCCTTCAAAGAAGTGATCAGAGGAACCACGGATTCAAACTGGAAGCTTCGAGCAAACACATTTGGTTAAAGTCAAAATAGCAACATTCTAGCAAAAGCTGGTTCATGAGGGACTTCAAGCATTAGAAACCTTTTAAAAAGAATTATGCAACCACACAGGAAGTTTGCTTTAATGACTTCTATGGTCCAAGTATTTTTGAGGAAGTTAAAGAAATTGTGGAAACATAAGTCTGTGTGTCGTGAGGCGTTGCAAGTTTAGCCTTTAACTGAAAGTGTGTCATTTTCTTCAGAACCTTTATTTATCCTGTTGGGTAATATTCTTGGGAAATGACAGGGATACATGGTAGTTAGGTCATTTTTGTTTGCAGAAGTTCCTACCAACACCTGCTTTCTTTCTCACACTTGCACAATATCGTCTGCGTTTGTCAGCTGTGTTTTGATTTAAATAAAGGTAGCTGTAGAAAGTAAGTACAGATTCTACCTTTAAAAGTTATAAATGTTTCAGGGTACTTGAATCTACATCTTTAGCAGCTTTGAATTTCTCCAGTCCACTCCTTAATTTGAGCTCTACAGTAGCAGTAGCTATCCTGGAGCCCTCAGCTTATCTTGGACTCTTAATTCTTTATTTAAACCTAGCTGCTGCTGAAATTCTATATTTAGACTCCACACACATCCAGCCCACAGTCACTCCCTTCATGCCACACATTCATTTCCTCGCAGTAATAATGGATTCTGGTGAACTTGTTGCAACTGTAAGCAAAGACCTCAGCACCAGGAAGAAATGACAGAGTCGTGATGGAATCCTCTGGATCAAAGTAATGACAAGTTGCATAGAGAAACATGGGTGTGAGCAATGAGGAGGAAGCACTCCTCTCCCAGGCCAACACCTGCAAAGGTGTTCTTGTGTTTTGTTTTTTTTTCCGGTGGTATTGACAGATTAAAGACACACAGCAGTTGAATGGCTCATTTGGCTGCGTCTTTGACTGGCGCTTGGGAAAACGGGGTTTGCTTCCCAGAGGGGACGATGAGCTTGATCCAGTTTGGGTCCTTGGGCAAGACCCTTTGTGCTACCATGTAGCCACAGGGGGGGCCCAGTCTGGGTTGTCCTCAGCCCAGACAAACTAAGGATTATCAGGTTGTATCATCTGTGCAAGCTCTGAAGGGACATGACAAAAGGTGAACAACAGTGTCAGATGCAGATACAATGGCCCTACCCCTACGCTTCTCCCTACCCCTCCAATTGTAGGGGCATTTGAAGGGGTAGGGTTGTCTGGAGGAGGAGAAATGCATTTCTTCACATGGATGTGCTCTAAGGCACATAGGTTTACATTTAAATGTAAGTGATGACTTTTTATTTTAGCACAACCTTTTTAGAGTTATAAAACTAATGTTGTTATGTATTTCTGAGCGCTAGCAGCTCCGCGCTAACGTGGCTAACGAGCGACCATTGATGATGTCATTGAGTGGGAGTGACGTCTGAATTAAAAGATACTAGCTATATCCGAATTTACACCCTAATCCCTAACTACTAAAAAACTATTTAGTGCGGTACTATCTAGTGCTATCTAGTAGATTCGGACAATTTTAGACAAAATCTTGTTTTGTAAAAACAAGGTGTTATTTATCATTTATTTTAAAAAAAGAGAGAAAATAAACATTGTAAAAAAGAAAAAGGCCAAACTGGGAGTTTTTCAACAGGCGCCCAACGTTTTTTTTTTTTTTCTTTAACTCTCTTTTTCACCTCTTGGCTTTCACTCTTCTGTCTCTGGGCTGCATCCTGAGGCCTCGCAGGCGGCAGCTGGAAATAGCCCAGACACGCAGGCCAAATCAGAGTTGCTGTCGTCTCACGTAAAACTTCCTCAGCTACACCACTAATCAGCAGAGACAGAAGAAGATGCAAGACAGGAGCCAGACAAAGATCAAGCTTTGCTGGGCGGGGCGGGCGACAGGGGAGAGCATGCTAGTGTTGAAGGTGTGCAGAAAAAAACAAGGGTGTGGCACACTCAATACCATTCTGATGTCTTTCACACGTGCTTCAGCTTATGTGGAAAACTACTCAAATAAGATGTGTGCACAATTTAAAAAGTGAGAAATGCCAAATTAAATGTGTCAAATTGTGCTCTCTGGAGTCATGTAATCTTAATTTTTTGAATATATTTCTACAAATTATTCTCAGATTAAAAGTTCTGTTTTTTTGTGAAAATGTATCATTTCTATAATAGTCTAATACAGGCGATGCTCCACCCCTTTAGCCGTCATTCAAACATTGCATGTATTTTGATTGGCTCATTGTGTATGTGGGCATAACAAGGACATGATCAACAGATAGAAACCATAGTTTCATGGTGTTTGCACCAGATTTCCTTCACTGCTACCCTGCCGAGCGAAGCTCAGAGAGTAGAGAATTGGGGAATTTGCCATTTATGTGTTACAATGTCATCTGTTTCTCAACCTGACATCAGCTACAACAGACAGCAGCTCCCATCATAGTCCAAATATGCATGACATCATGAGATCTGAATGTAAAAAATTGAAATGAGGTCAAATAAAGTAAAAGAAAATGTGGCTAATTATTGGTTGACATTTAAACAATGATTAATGTACATAATTAAACGTGAAATACAATACAAGCATTATTTGTATAGTATAGTTTTGTTATAGTTTGGAATTACAAACTCCCAATTAGCTAAAACAAAGTCAAAAATACAATTTATAGTAACATGTTTCAGGTCTCTCTTTCTTTTTTTTATGCTATGACCTAAAGTATCAGACCAGACTCATTTTATTTTAATCATAAATCAACCAGACCTGACTGACCCAAGTCATATTAGCAGAACCACCATTTCAATCTCCTGGTTAAATGGAGATGTCGCTGTAAAAATATCCTGGAAGGCTAAATATTTTTGCCCTAGAACTAATTTCATCCTCAAATTAATGGAGGCGTTAAAACACACGGGTGTGTGCCATCTCCATACGAATTTAAGCTGTTGCAAAGCCAGACTGCAGCATTTGTCAATCCATCCGTGATGTCTGACCCTTTTGTCTGACCTCCTTTTACGGTGTGTCAGTTTAAAAAAAAAAAGGCAGGAATCCAGGATGCAATCTTAACCTCTTGGTGAAAACACTCTCTGATAGTTTTTAAACAGATGACTGCACAATGACTGCATGTTTGGCATTTCTGCTGTTGCTGAAGGAAAAACACTTGCAGCAGCAGCATCAGATTCCTGCTCTGCCAGTGCAGTCAACATCTCTGGTTTCAGATTCTGGGGCAGAAGGTTCTTCTGCTTTGAGCCTGTGAACAGGAAACTTTCACTATGTTGTTTGGTCTGTTGTATTACCTATAAAAATAGGTCACCTAAAGTTTTACTGCACTTGTTGCAACCTTATGTAAATATAATAATAACCAGAGGTGGGACCAAGTCATTGTTTTGCAAGTCCGAGTC
>NC_050515.1:12324751-12387294 GCF_002922805.2 Oryzias melastigma | reverse complement strand
CTGACTGTTGAATGAAAAAACAAAAATAAAGTTTGAAACGTATTTATTTAATGCAGTTGGCGGAAGATGGTTCATAAAAAACTAAAATCCTGCAGTATCTGAATTCATTCACTCTCCCTAGCCCCCAAAAGACTATATAGTACGGGAATATCCAGGGCCCTGGATTGTACTACAATTCAGACTCGTGCTCACAACTTTATCATCTAGTTGCAGAAGAAAAATGTAATAAATGCAAACATTTTCCAGATACTATTTATGAACTCACTATGCTCTGATGATGAAAACTTGGATAATTTTTTTAAAAATATATATAAATACATTTTTTTTCATTCAAATGACAAATTGTTCAAACACATTGCATTGTGGTCTATATTTGTCTGTTTAGAGTATTGATGCTCATCTGTTATTTGTGGACTGAATTTTGTAATCCCTACAAAATTTCGAACGCCCTTTTAGGAGTCAAACTGTAGGAGTCAAATGGAGAGCGTCACAGCCGTTTGTCGGAGAATGACAGAGACACAAACAGCTCAAATGCATTCTGGTTCTGCAGGAGCCGCTGATGCTGCTTCTTCACGTTTGCTGACAAGTGTTTGCACGAGGAGCTGGGTAACATACTTAAAGACCCACACCAATGACAATTGTATTTTTGATATTTTTAACATATGTTTGTGGCATGTTTTATGATGGGGGAGATATCTAAAGACAATTAAGAATAAATCTGCCTTTCTGAGTAATTCCTTATTCAAAAGGCTGTGAATAAGAAGCAGAGGAGAAAATGTTGCTGGAAAAAAACAGTAGCTGTGTGATAGGTGCTACGATTGGTGGGCCACAAGCTCCTTGGTCCGCACCATCTAATGGATCAACTTGCAGATAAATAAATATGTACATCATTGTTTTCATGATCCAAGATGGCATCTGGCTCAAAACTGTACAGATATTGCTCACCATTTATGTATGGTTAGGTTGGGGTTGTGAGGGGCAGTAAGATAGTGGGAGGGAGTGTAAACAGAAGGATGTCGGGAAGCAGGGGCAGGCTTATGCTGTGTTCATATGGAAGATGTGGATGATGTTGAGAAATCACGAGTTCTACAAAAGTATTGGTTGTCTGCGTTCATGAGATCATTCTAGGATTTCGGTCCCTCCAAGGACTATGTTTCTATGACAGCCACTTCCGCTGTGTTTCTGTGTCTCTGTGACTGAGTTTTAAGGCTCACCGCCTCGCATTGACCTGAGAGGGGAAAAACAAAAATAAAATTAGGGGACCTTTTTTTTTATTATTGTGTCAATGAAAATAAGAAAAATATCACAGTTCAAGAGGCCCGACCAGGCAGCCTCCGCACCCTGCAGTGGCTGTCTGTTTGCCGGCATATCGAGCAAGCCAGGGGGGGCTGGCTGCAGCAATCTGTCCAGGGTGTATCCCGCCTTTCCCCAACAGGAGCCCAGCAGGTTAAGGAATAGGTGGAAGTTTAGGACAAAAACGCTCACATTGGATTAGTATTCTACCTTCTGATCGAGTTACTGAAAAGCTGAGTTCCTGATGATGAAAACTCAACTTCCGCTGACCCACTTGCTCAACTTGTGCTGCGAGACTTCAGATTGCCTCAATTTGCATCTGTACTATTGACTTAACATTAAAAACTGTCCACCTCTACCTCACGAATCATGTGAACATAGCATTACACTGCGCTAACAGTCCCACCCACAATTCAGAGGTGAATTTCTAATGATCTGCTGCCACTCTGCAGAAACTATGTCCTAGAAAATGACTTTTTAAAAAAATTTTACTAAACACAATGGCAATTTAAGTACTGCTGGGAATTATTTTACAATAAATGAAAAGATGATTTTAAGAAAAGTTCAAGAGTTTTTGTTGAAGCCAGGAAGTGTTGTTGACAATGTTTAACTGTCCAACAATAATGATCCTCAAATTTCCTGTAGATTCAATGGTAAAGATTTATTGAAAGTCAAAACTCCAAGAAACGTGAGTGAAAATCTCAGATCCTCACAACTGGCTGTCAACAATCTTCATAGTCTTTTACACTGTAGAGGGATTACATTTTACTGAACACAAGAAAGTGACAACAACTTTGTGGTTTATTGGATTGATGGAGCACATTCTAAAATCTAAATAAAAGCTAAATCTGTTACCTTGTTCAGTTGTGACTCCAAATTGTCTGAGTAGTTAATTTACTGAAGCCTTTAAAGCATGCTCTGTCATGTGTTGATTTGTTTTCACTTGTCAGAGGAGTTTTTAGCTTTGTTGCCACTGAAAAATCAAGCTGTCAGGCAAAGAAGAAGAGTTCAAAACAGAGAAACTGTGCACAGTTGCATCCTGGCTGTTCTCCAAGAATCTATCAGTTGATGCATTAGTTCATAGATTTCCAAAGAACCGCCTTCTGTTTATCCATAGTGGCTATCCTGTTCTGTCTATCACGTCACTGTAGCTTTGATCAGTTTGATCAGAGAAGCTCCAAACAACCTCCAGCTGATGCTTTGGCTAAAACTGTCTGACCCTGGGCGGGGGGTAATTACAAACACACACAGTCAAGCACCAATTAATGTGTGGAGGTGTGAGACCATGACTGAGCAGTGAGGCTGGGAGAGCTAGCAGAAGACAGGAAATTCACTTGAAAAGTACAGGCTCAAAACCTGTATCCTGTTTCCTGTTTACGGTGTCTCCATCACTATTTTGGTCCATGAGATATCTGAAAAAAGGCCTTCAGCGGCAAACAATGGAGCTCAGGACAGTCACACATGCTGCTTTCTCTTTGGTTTACAGTTCTCTGCTGCTTTTTTTAAAATTCTGCCCATATTTCCTATGCATTGAGTGCTTTAAAAGTTTATGTTCTGCAATGAAAATGTCAGTACATTTTTTTTAAAGAAGGAACTGGTGCCAGAACCAATATTTCTTGTTTTTGTCATAAATTATTACATCAGGTTGCCATATTTATGTGGAATTTATGATGATCACATTTCTGGAAAATCTCCCAGTTTTCCTTTTACGATGTATTGTTTGATGTTGACACTTCCCAGAGAAAAAACCTGGAAGCTTTTTTTTTTTTTTTTCTGGAGAAAGGTTGTGAAAACAGAAGAAAGGAAAAATGTCTTTATATGGTGGCAGGTCAGTGGACACGCTGGAGTTTGACCATGTCAGGTCAACGAGTGAAGGAAAACATCTCAAAGCGGCGGGCCGCTTTAGCCCCACTGCCATCCGCCATGACGCCTGTTTATCCATCTCACTTCCTGTCTGCTCGAGCCAAAGTGTCTCTGCGTGATTGTTCTAGTGTGTTTGTGAATGCTTTGCCGTGTCTTTGTCCCTCTCGCTCTAGATGTTTTTGATGCGGCTGTCTTTCTCAGACACATGAAAACGCGCCGAGTGGTGCACACACCCGTTGTGACAGATAAATCACAGCCTCGTCAGTTTAGAGCCGCCAGGCAGCAGTCGGCCTTCAAGCACTTCTGAGTATTAAGAGGAACAAAGGGATAAACAGCCAGCGACACTATAAAAACACATGTTTATATAGATTGAACTGAAACAACAGAAACAAGTAAATGAGGTATTGATGGTAAAAAACAGAAAACTTACAAACATGTTGCACAAAAAATACAGCACAAAACTTTTTATAGGATTTCAACAGTTAATTGAAATTCTTGAAAAATACAATAACATAAAAATACATTGTTTTTGCTCCCATTTGAGATTAACCCAAAGATCTGAAACATTTTCTACAAACCCAAAATACAAATTCCCTCGAATATAGTTCACAAATGTGTTTAAATCTGGGATAGTGAGCAATAATTGATTACTTTAATTGCGGGATGAATTTGTGATTTAATTACTTGACTCATTCCCTAATTTAAAAAGTAATTCATTACTTTTACTTTTTTGAACTCCTATACAAATTCTTAAGGGAATAAAACTAGCAGAAACAAGATACCCGTGTAAAATGTGGAAAGTTAAACTAAACCCTAACATTCTTCCCTGATAAGTTAAAATACATTCCAATCATAATTATAATTTCATGATGTTTTGTTAAAAGACATATAACCTTTCAAAGATTTGTGATTTTGTTTTTCCAAACACAGGTTTGCACATTATTCCAAGCAGGTTTCTGCTTTTCATCAAAAGTGACAGCGACTCAGCAGGCAGCTCTGCGTCGCTGTAGGTGATCTGAGTCACAAATCTAGAGGGGAGTCAGAAATCATATGTGTTGTTATTTCTGACTCCTGTGTGAATCTTTTTAGAATGTGCCTAAATTTGAATGTGACAGGTTTTCTTCCTCCATCTCAAATATTGTGAAGTTTGAAAACACTGCAAAAATTGTCATTTGACCGTCGATTTTAAAATGTGAGAATGGTTTCAATTTAAACATTTCATTCAGTCAATTTTCCAATTTTTTTTGGTTAATTTTTGCTTAAGAAAAAATATGGTTTTCAAATTCAATTTAGTATTTTTTAACTCGAAGTTTGTTTGTTGTATTCTACAATTAAGGGCTTGAAAACCTGGGTTCAAATCCCAGCTAGGTCATTTCTTTGTGGAGTTTGCATGTTATTCTGAAACATATGTTGGTTTTCTTTGAACTCTCCAGCTGCGTCCCAAAGTCCAAAAAAATGCCTAATAGGCGAATTAGCGACTCTGTAACTGTCTATGGTTTCCCCAGCTTCATTTGACAGCAGTTGGAATAGGCTCCAGCATGCTAAATTACCTTGAATTGAAATAAATGGTTTTGTAAATGAATGAGTTAATTATTTGATGATGATGATGATGATGCAGTTATACACTTCAAGAGAGGGATGCTGGTGTGACATGGGATTATGAGTATAATCTGGTTAATGAGGGGCAGTTCAGGATGCAACAGTAAAGGAAGCATGTTGTTTTTTAACCTATATTGATCATCTTTCGGCATTTCCCGATCAGCCTTCCCTGATCCGCACTTTTAGTTTGTCAGAGTTTGATGCCTGAGGTCCTTCGTGGCACAACCACGTCTTTCATCGATCGAGAAAGGGTGAAAGCAAGGGTCAGACTATGGTCAAGAAATGTCTCTGAATAATAATTAATCTGGATAAAAAACAGGAAGAAAAGTTTGAGACAAACTGTACTTTCAAGCTAAAACAGGAAGCAGGCCTGCCACAAACTCAGAAGAATCAAGCCAAAGAACGTTTTGCAGAAAAATAAAGCAAAGCACAATGACCACACACTAAAAACATATAAATATATGGCATATCCCTGTCTTCACATCCACAAAACCCCATCAGTAGGTGATAAAATGAAGGTGAAGTGGAAAAACTGACGCATTAGTGAGTTTTCTGATGGTTAAAGTTCCACTTTGCTTTCTATTTCTGAAGAATATGTTTAGACAAGTCTGTGCAACACACATATGAAAGATTGATCTCACATGGGGGATTTATGTCCCACTCTAACTTTTCGCCCTCTTGTGCAAATGTGAAAGGCTTTTTTCTGTAGGTTCTCTACCTTGTGTCTGATTTCTCACAAATCCATCTAACAGTTTTGCACATTTAAGCACATTTGTCAGCTTTAATGTCCAAATATCCAATAAAAACCCTGAAGAAACCTGTTTCTCAGCTCCAATAAAGATACAAATTCCAACCACAATCGTAAATAGTACATATATTTTATTACAAACCGATTATTATAAACCACATTTTTATATTTTGCCTTCAAAACACATTCTTCTCACAAAAATGAAAAAGAAAACATAACTTCTGATGTTACTAAGCGATGAGTCATTCAGTCACATGAAATAATGTGTCACGACTTTGAAACCCACATTTTAAAAACCTGTTCAAACCTGAGTGTGCACGTTAGCCTGCAGGCAAGAGAGGGATCTTGTGAAATGCACCATTACATCTGACTGTCAGGAAAGATGGCCTCAGCTCGTGAACTGACAGTTCAAAGTAAATCAGGAGGATTATAAAAATTCCTTTAAGTGTGCAACTCAGTAATTAAAAGAAAAAAAAATCAATGCACCTAGTTAGTAGTGTTAGATACATTTAAGTCACTTTGAATAAAACAGAGCTGCTATCTAAGAAGACCTAGAAAAGGTGCAGAACAAGTTTATGGGTAAGAGTCAACACAATCTGAGTTGAGCTCCATATAAAAATGTTCCAGTCAGAAGAAAAGTCAAGATTCATGTTGATGTTTTGTGTTATTTTTTTAAGGAAGAGTTCATTTTTTTGCATTTGTGTTCAGAGTTTGATTAATCTTTCAGTCACTATGGGATTAGAGAGTTTAAGAATTTCGCATGTGATCTTTTGCAGGAAACCCCGTTTGGTGAAGGAGTTCTATAGAATTGCCGGTCTGGTTGATGGGGTTCAGGTATGTTGCTGCTGAGTAGACCTTTCTGTAGCTAAGTGTAGCCAGTGCAGAGACCTACGTGTCCTTTTTTTTTTGGTTGGGTAAAAATAAACACACAGCAGTGTTTTGGGTCATCTGCCGAGGCTTGAACCTGTGGGCTGATAGCCCTGTTAGAAGATAATTGCAGTAATCAAGCTAAGAGATAACAAGTGCCTGCACAATGAGTGGATGCAAGAACAAATGGTAGGTTCTGAACTTCCTGATGTAAACAGGAATATTCCCCATGCATGTGTTGGAAAATATTACATGGGCTCCCTATTTAAAATACGGTTTACACGTAAACATGAGTTGTGTCCAAATTCCTTCACTAGTGGTTACTCAGTGCACTATATAGTGTGTTCACCCTTTTGTAGAAATGCCAGAATCTACAAATACAAAAGACAGTGCCCTAGAACTTTCACAATAATCTCTGCAAAAAACCAGTGTCCATCGATGCTCACTAAACTGGCCAATATAGACCACAATGCATTGGGTTTTAACAATTTTTACATATTGATAAAAGTGGATTTTTTTTATCAACCATCCAAATTGTCATCATCAGAACTCAGTGGATTCTTTCAACTCCATTATACATAAAACTTAATAAAAATTCTAGAAATGTAGAAAAAAACACAATCTTAGAATTACACTGTTTCCATAAATCATAATTATGCGAATAAACACATAAGTCATTCAAAAACATGGCAACAGATGTGGAAAAAAAACTTTTAATTTACAGCAGATCCTTTTAAATTTCTGCCGCGGCACTAGCACTCACCAACGTCTATCAAAGGAGACGTCGGCTTCTTATTCAGGACATGGAGCAGCAAGCTACATGGGAGAGGCTACAGATGAAGCGATTTGGGGAAATAGTGGTTGGTGTAGATCCAAGAATTCTGCATGACATGCTCAACTTTTGATGAGCTGTGATGACAATGATGATGCTGCAGGACATTTTGTGGTGAGTGCTGTGAAGTGCTGTGGTACAGCAGTGCGGTCATTGTTGGTCATGTGATTCATTTAATTTGAAAAAAGTATTTGCATTGCAGTTATGCAAAATATATCAGTGTTTATTTCCCTACAAAATCACTTCTTCAAAAAAATTGAGATTGTCATGTTTCCATTAGGCAAATATATTATCGCAATTCCAATTTGCACATTTTCGTTGTCAATGGAAGAGCTAGAGAAAATAAAATCAATGTGAGGAATCTCTATAAAAAAAATCAAATATTTAATCAATGCAAAAAAAAAGACAAACTAAAAACAGAATCCAGTTTTGGTTACAGGGAAACATTTAGAGGTTTTGGAAGATTCCATTATTGTCTTAACTCTCTTTACTGAAATGCAATTTATGACCCTCGTTTTTGGTGTTTTTAACATAGTCTTGTAGTATTTTTCTCATGATGGAGGACATGGATTTAAAAAAAAATCAGATTAAAACTGTGCATCTAAGTATTTCTTCTTTCAAATTGTGATGGATTAGTACCAGATGAAAGAATGCTGTTTAAAAAGCTATCTTTTGTGACGCAACAATTAAGTTGGACGGACCACTCCATTCTGATGCCTCCACTCGCAGGCAAAAAGATCCACTGACATCTTCATTTTCCTCGTCTAAGTTGCCATTTGACTCAGATATGATACTGGTCATCATTTTGGTTGCACTGCTAATGTTAGCATATGATTATAAGGGGCTGTAAGCTAGTGAGAAAGTATGTAAGCAAATGGGTGATGGGATATCAGTGTAGGCTTACTTCACCCCCAACAGTTCCACCCACAACTCAGAAGCAAATTTTTAATTTTAAATCTGACTTGCTTTGTGTTAGAGACACAAACTATATGTAGTGAAGAGATCTTTTCAAGCAAGACAAAGAATTTTCCAAAGATTAAACCTCTGGAATAAACTTAGAAAATATATCCAAAAACTTGTTGAAAGCAGAAGTGTGTAGTTCATGCCACTAGCTTGACCTCGACTTCAGCATCATTCTCTAAAAAAGAGGAACCTGATGGGGGAGGATGATTATGTCATAACTGAAAAACCTCAGGACGGTCAGCGTGAACAAACGCTATTTGGGTGGGACCATGAATAAACAGAACATGTGACTTGTGTAACTGCATGTTTGCCTAACATCATTGACAGGCTTGATGAGTGTGTTTTCATTTGTTCGTTTCTGAGTTTTTAATTGACAATAAAGAAAAAGAAAGGCAGTCTGAATTCCACCCTTTATTTTTCTCGCAAAGCGGCAGAAAGGTCAAAGCTTATTTAGTGGACTGCATTGTATAGCCTGTAAATTACCTGTTTTTAGCCACTTCACACCTATACTGAGGAGTCAGCATTGTGTGTGACTTAGCACTAAAGATCACATAAGTGGTAACCAACATTCTATAGATAAGAAACAGAAAAGAGAACATTGTAGGGAGAACCAGCGTTCCCAAACACTTTTTTTCACACATGTAAACAAATGCAAACAAAAAGCAAAATGTTAATATTGGCTAACAGAATGTGTGTGTGTGTACATGTATATATATATATATATATATATATATATATATATATATATATATATATATATACATATAGTAAAATGGTAAATGGCGTATACTTGTATAGCGCTTTCTACCCTCCTTCCAGGGCCCAAAGCGCTTCACAGTCACAGACCCATTTACACATTCATACACTGGTGGTGGCTCCGCTGCCGAACACTGGCGCCAACCTTCCACCAGAGGCAATTCGGGGATCACTGTCTTGCTCTAGGACACTTGGACACATGGGAGGGCAGGGCGGGAGTCGAACCCGCTCACTTCCGATCAGGAGTTGACCGCCCTACCGCTGCACCATATATATATATGTATATATGTATACATACATGAGTGTGTTTGTATATATCATATATATCTATTATACATACATACACCAGAATATATATATATATAAATAAATATTAGGGCTGTCAGATTTGTCGCGTTAAAAACGCGTTAATCCGACACGTGCTTGACGCCGACAATTTTTTTGTTGACAATTTTTTCTCATACGTGCCTTTCCATACCGCGCACGCGGGCGTCCCCCTTTTAACTCACCGGCTGCTCTCACTCGATCACGGGCAGGTCTCCAACCACCGAGCTGCGAGCTAGAACCGGCCGGTGCTAGGACCTGGAGAGCTCCTGCACTTTAACCCGGCTCCGGTTCGTGTCCAGTACCACGTCTGGTGGTACCGGCTCGCGTCCGGCGCCGCATCCCGAGAGCTGCAGACCCCCGACGTTCCGAACAGCAAGCGCACCGGGGGACGTTTTAAATGTTCTGGAGGTTTAAGCGTGATCCAGCCCCAGCATAGTTGTCTGTCTGCCGGCATATTCATGGCGTGAGCTCCGCTGGACACGTCGCTGCATCGAGCTGCAGCCAGAGAACGCGGCGGCAGTAACAGACTGTCAAACTATCCACAGAGTATCCCGCTTTTCTCAGTCTTTAATGTTTTAAAAAACAAAAGTTAATTGGAAATGATAAATCTCTATTTCATTTATTACTGTAGTTCAGCAGAGGAGGAAAAGATTTGGTCCTGACAAAAAATGAACATGAAAGTGTTATGGAAATTTTATTTTTGATGTTTTTTTTTATTTTATTTTACTGAACGTTGATTGAAGTTTTGAATTTAAAATGCCCTTCACTTGCACTTGGGCTTTTGTTAGGCATTTTATGTTACAGCCTTTTATTGTTAAGAAAGTTTATCTCAATACAATGTTATGAAATAAAGTATTTCTGATGAAAACTATACATTTTGCCATTCTTGTTTTCATAATTAATGTAGAACTGTTAAATTGTTAACTGTTAAACTGTTAAATTCAAAATTTTTTCCTTAAAAAAGGCCACATATTAATTTGCGATTAATCGCGAGTTAACTCATGACAATGCGATTAATCGCGATTAAAAAATTTAATCGCCTGACAGCTCTAATAAATATATATATTAATCTCTTGAGATGTAAATGTCATGAAATCTAAATCTATCATAAATAAATATACATGGATGCAATAATTGTGTTGCATTCTTGAAGCTGCAATTACAGTGATTGCAATTCGCACGTTGGCCATCAATGTAGAGACCCGATCAGAAGTTATGTCACCTGTCCGCCGTGGCATGTTCATCTGACAGTAGCATGTCAAAGGTGTTGTGGTGAAATTTGTTGTCACATTGAAATTTCAAAAATATTAGCGTTTTGTAAAGAAGACGCATTGCGTCAACCAATCTGGGATTCCGCCTTGGCTGATGATGCAATCAGTGTGTGAAGTCCTAAACCAACATTAGTGGAGCTAACTTTCGCTCCACAGCCCAGAATCATATTTCTAATGAGTTGCAGAAAATATGTCTTAAAAAATAAAACAGGATTTTGGATTTTGGCTAAAAACTGTATAATCATAATTTAAAAACATTTACAACAAAAATATATATATAGTTGGAGTGGGACCATGCCATTCCAGTTTGTTTGCTCTTGCCATCAACTTTTCTTTTTAGTGGAATGGCTTCCTGACATCTATGATTACTGTAAATTGGTTTGGAACAAGAATATGTCAATTATGTTTTTTATGAGTTGGCTCAAACTCACATGCTGACATTGCAGATGAAATAAAAATACAAATTAAAAAAAAAGTTAGATGTTAAAGGGAAAATGCATGTAAAGCCCTTTGATCTGCAGAACTCACTTTTTTATGTTGATGTTGTGTTGATTTTGGCAAACAAGTCTCTCCATCCCCGGTTATGTTAGGTTTTATGAATGTTGATTAAGTTTGTATCCCAATGGATTTTACAGTTCATGAAAAGTGGGAGAAAAGTAATTACTTGAGAATCCCCGGGATTTTGTTTTGCATGACTATCTTAGCAATTTGGCTGTTCCACTTGTGTTTTGTCAGATCTTTATTGAATTGAGTGAGGTTCTGTTTTTGCCACCCTGCAGTTTTTGTTGAGCAATTTAATAAAGATATATTCTGATTTAAATCCATTTGTTTTATTCAGTGATATTTTTTTTATTTCAAATATATTCTTAGTTTCTGAAAAAATATTAAATTTTGTATGAACTTGATCTCAGGCTTTTGGGGTTCTTTGGCAAAGCAAATTAACCAGGTAATAATTAATGAAGACATTTGAAGAAATACAAACAAATTAGTATTTTTCCCTTTCTTTGCTCACACCACATTGTGGAGTCATAACCAGATTTGCAGGATTTTAACTACTTCTTCTCCCCTGTTAAACGTTGTTCTCCTTTTCTTTGAACTTTTAGTTTTTTCACTTCTTTCATCTTTATTCCATTACAGTTTGTGGAGGAAAAATGAACTCCTCAGAGAGCCCATCATCGTCTTTTACATTCCAGCTTGTAAGATTGTGTTGAGATGGGCAGATTAGACAGCTGAGTGGAGGTGTTTGATTCCTCTGGTGACAGACTGGAACAGGAGGCAGAGGAACCCACGTTGGAGCACAAGCCTCAAACACACAACAGCTTGGAACGACAGTATATTTGAATTGTCTCAAAAGTGTCGAACAAACTCCTACAAGTTTTGGACTTCAATTAATCCAATGTGTTGGGTGAATAAGGACTGCACAGAGGTGCAGTGGTCAGTGCTCTGGCCTCACAGTGTGAAAGCACTAGTTCAAATCCCGACTGGGGCTTTTCCATGTGGAGTTTGCTTGTTCTCTCCATCCAATATCTCCAGGCACTCTAGTGTTCTATCAAAGTCCAAAAGAATACTCTGTGGTTTGATTGATTATTTTAAGGGCAAATCTTAATTCTACCCCTATTTAGCCCTCCAGAAATATAGAAAAATAGTGTCTTCAGATTTGGACGTTACTAACCCTTGATGACGTCATCAATAGTCGCCAGTCATTTACATTAGCTGCCAGCGCTCAGAAAATACATAACGTAGGTTTTATAACTTTAAAAAGTCATGCTAAAACAAAAAGTCATTACTTACATTTAAATGTAAACTTCTGTGATTCAGAGCACATCCACCACATCCAAATTTGTTTCTCCCCTGAGGCACAGCGCGATGCAGATCACCTTAGGATACCCAGACCTGAGTCACTACAGTTTTCCCATTAAAAAGAAAGAAAAAAACAAGTTTGGACACCACTACATTTCCAAATGCCCCTTAAATTGGAGGAGTAGGGAGAAATGATCCCGCCTTTGCACAGCTGTAGCAGGGATAGGCCCCAGCCACCCCAAGACCCTGTGGGATCCATTAAGTTCAGAAAATGATGTCCAGTGAGAATGCAGGTTTAGCTTAAAAATGTAGATGTTCCTACCACATAGCCAATATTTTTAACGTGTCAGCCAGACCGAGCTGTCAAACTCCTTTCCGTCCGAAAAAATATTGTTCTCTAAACTGCAGTGATGCAACCAAAATGTTAATCAAACTATCAGAGATTAGTTTTTGGGGTGAGCATGTTCCTGCCTAAGGCTGCTTGGTGATGTAGCGTTTATAGTGGTTAGCAGTTGCCTGACAGCAAGAACGCCCTGTTTCTAATCCTGTCTGGGAACTCTCTTTGTGAAGTTTGCATGCTCTCTTCTCATAGGTTACTCTAAATCAAGAGTCAGCAACTTTATGACATGAAGTGCCAATTCGAAATTTTTCTCCTTGACAACTGTGCAATCACAAACTATACTAACTTGAACTCTTCTTGTTGTTCACCTTTTTGTGTATCCTGACTGAGAGAGATTTTATGTTGATGCCCTTACTGACCCACCCCTGTATTTTAAAGGCACAAAAAAAAAAAACTGTACAGTTGTAAACGTGTGCAACAGAATGCAGATAAACTTCACGCTTTTCCCACTCAAGCACATGTTCATGTTCTATCCACAGACACGCACATATCACCCCACCTGTCATCTCAGTTTCATAGCACAGGGGAATTATTACAACATTTTAATTTCACTGCAGCAAACTAAGTTTTTAGCTTTTTCTCACGGTGTGCATTAATTTAAATCGCCCGTTCATGAAGGCTGATGCGGAAAGTAATGTACATTGTGTGAAATAATAAAGTTTTATTGAAAAAAGCAGCAGTATTTATAGGTGGGCGGGGTCACAGTAATAGCGAAAAGCTCATTGTAAGAAGAAATTGTCACTCAACCCGATACAAACGGGTGCCACTGTCTTTCGCTCCATGTGCCCCAGGTTGCTGACCCCTTCTCTAAATTCTCCTCAGATGAGTAGTTGTGTGTCCCTGCACACCCCTCCTTCACCCAACAGTAGCTGGGATAGGCTCCAGCAACCCTGTGATCCCAAAGATAAATGTATGAATGGATGTTTTTGCCAAATTCATGTGGAAATTAAGCAACTGCAGTGTGACAGAAGAGAAGTAGACAAAAGGAAAGTATCAACGTGCGAATACACACTAGCACACACCAAGTGGCACACACACAATCCCATTTAATCACTACAGTCCTGACTGGGATCCTTCTTGCAACAGTTAGAACCATTTACATATCGGGGCAAACAATAGTCCCTGTCAATTTAATTTTAACGAGGTGCATGATTAAAGAGCTTATCTGCTGTATCCAGTCTAATGTGCAGAATTTCCTGCTTTTTCATGTCGAATGAGATACAGGAAAACTGGATTTCATGAATAGTGCAGGCAAACTCGCGGACAGCAAGTTTTCTAATGCAGCAATAACTTTTAATACAACCACCAAGAATAGTTACTGGAGGGGATCTCCCTGCTGATCTGTCCCTGTTTACACGGAAAAACACCCTCTCAGGTGTTATTGCTTCATGGCTGCAGAGGAGGCTCTGTACAGACCTGCTCTGGTTACTTGCTGCACCTCATAGTTTGCATGTCTGTGTCATTGTTGTGGGACTTACCCTGATTAATGAGTGATGACATAAGTGCACACAAATGTGCATCTGCCCTTAACAGATTTTCTAAATCGCAGAAGAGACAAAAGTATCAAATAAAATCAAATGAATTGAATAATGTTTTTTTAAAAAAAGGAAGCAAAATCTTGCAGATTCATCTGCTTGGTCTTTGCCTTCAATTCTGTATGCATTCTTACATGTGTAGGTATGCTGGAAAGAAGCTTTGTGTAGTTACGGACATTCTTTGTGTGTGTCCGTGTTTGTGTATTCTCAGGTGAAGGAAACAGGGGGCAGCTTGCAGCGAAAGGCCGCATAAAGAAATGAAGGAAACGGGAAGGAAATGACGAGAGCTCGCTCTGTGAGGCTGCAATTTGCTGTCCAATATGGAAAGTTTACTCACACACAAACACACAACAACACACACACGCAGCCTGTTGTTGTTAACCGTAACAGATAAAATTACAGGATCTGAGGCTCGAATGGTAAACAGAGAAAGTGGAAACATGCAGAAGTGAGGAAAAAAAAACAATGACGTTGAGGAGGAAGCTGGCAGACAAAACAGAACAGAAAATATGACCCAGGAAAGTTGAAACAAAGGATTTTTGTATAAATTGTGCTACTTTCTGAGCCAATATCACCATCAGGACTGATATCCTTTTGCTTTGATTCTGTCAAACTCAGCATCCCATTTTTGAAACATCTGTCACTTCCATCTGTAAGTAGTCTCCTGAAAACAAATGAATTAAATGTTTTTATGTATTCAATCCTTGAGCAGAGACCTCTTTTAAGGACTGAGGCCAGGGAGAAATCCCATTCCTGATCCCTGATACCAGACGGATAACCTACTCATCAGTCTGCGCCTCTGTGGCAGTCCCAATCCTGTATGACAAACCCAGATCAAACAAAAGCTGCACATGCTTTCCATTGTTTGCTTACTAGCATGCACAACTACTAATGATTCTTATCTCAATTTGAAAAATCATTTCTCTCCATCCCCAGCAGTCGACAAAAACAAGCCAGGAATGTCACGGGAAGGTGAAAGGTCAAAGGAAGAATGTTGCTTGCATGTTTGTTTTCACATTTCACCACATGAACTTTGATGACTTAGTCTTATTCAACAATGCTGTTTTGATTGAGGGCTCCAGAGGATGTTCCACTCACTTGATTTGTGATTCACTGGAGTTTCATTTGCCGCCGTTGATAATCTCCACCTTCATACATTCTATTCAATGTGCATTCATACCTTTCAGTCTGAATATTTGTTCGGTGTGGCACAAGTCAGACACTATACTTGCATAACTGCACCAAGATAATATTTACTTAGTGAAGCATGGACATCAAAATTGTACAAATACCAAAAATAAAATTAAATTGGGTGTTATTTTAAAACCAATGATAAAGGATACTCCTGTTTAATCAAGTTTGAAAAAAAGCTAAAACTAAACAAAAAAATGAAGAATTTGCAAATGGAGATTTTGACTGTTTTCACACAACCCATGAGTTATAGTGCTAAATCTCGCTGACATAAAGGAATTAAAAACAAAAACAAAAATTATAAAATTCCTGTAAAAAGACTCGCATTTGATTTTACTTACTTTACAAACACAAATGAACTAATTTAGAAACTTTCCTTTTACCTGGCAACTTTGTTTATTCCAGACACGACCAGATTAACTTTCGTTGCCAGATACCTTATCAAAATTCTGTTTTATTCATTCCAGACAAGAAATCAGAATAAAGAAAAGATACATAACAGGTTTACATATTTAGTGTAACAAATTTTGCTTCAGGATCAAAAGTAATATTAATTTAAAAGTATCAAACGAATACGCATATTTCAGAGAAGATTTCTTTACTTAGTGTAAAGTATTTGTATTTTATTACAAACTGAGACATTAAAAATCAAGTTTAATGGAAATAATACATTTTTGAGCATAACAAAATAACATACATTTACCTTTTTCCCCCTTGAGTATGGTTTTCATCTTGTCAATTCTGCAATTTACTAAATTCATCAAACTGGAGAGAACAAAACATTAGTGGGAATTAGTTGCTCAATCTATGATATTTTATTCTAAATTCACTTTGCTTTGTATCAAAAGCTGATTTCATGAAATTTGTTTAAAATTATTTTTGCCAAAACTTTTAAAATGGTGTGTCTGGTAAACTGAAACAAAAAAAAATAAAAGATAACCAATTAAAAGTGTTATTTTTTTCATTCAATCACTCACAAAAAAGTTGCTTTTGCTTTGATAATTGAAGAATAATCCATATCTGATTTATTGTATTGATATTTGGGGAAGCAAACGAAAAACAACCAATAAGAATATCACATTAAGTAACTATAAGGACCCATCAACACCGCTATTTATAAAGCTGAAAATATTAAAATTGAAAGACCTACAAAATCGTTACATTTCATAACTAATGTACAAAGAACATCAAAAATGTCTTCCATGTATAAAAACAAGTTTGAAAAAAGACAGAAATTATAACCTATAAAAGGACGTGAGATTTTTAAAGTTAACATATTTAGAACAAAAATTAAAGGGAAAAATACTTCTGTACAAGGTAACGAATTATGGAATAATCTTGAGAAATCAATACAAGAGTCAATTTTAATGTCATATTTAAAAACTGAAACAAAACAAAATTAACTATAAAGATGTTTGGAACAGGTTCTATATATATATTTTTTTTAATTCTGAGCGATTCAACCATTTGATGTATTTTTATTTGTTTTGTTTGTCAGATTTTGTTGCTTTTTCCAGGCATTTGATGTATTTATATTGCATTACAGAGAGATGTATTTGGTTCAATTAGTTTCATTTTCCCTAAGGACTAGATTATTGTGTAATTTTTTGTTGTGTGCTGTAAAAATGAAATAAATAAATATATTAAATTCTGTTTTTTGATCAAACTTGCTTGTGTTAGCATGTAGTGTATTTCACTTACAGGTCTTGGGTTGACAGAACAGGGAATGAGGGGCTTAAACTTAAAGGTACTACAATGAAAAAGAGCTTTACAGTGTAGATTACACTCAGTCACATGTCTGATATAAATAAAATTCTGAAGAAAAATCTTGTAATGATGCACTTTGAAGTCCTGCTTTTTTTTTTTTTTTAGAATAAGGAAAAACAAAAGGAATCAGAGATCACATTCATGCCACTTCCAGGCTCACTGACACTACATCACTGCAAACTGGATGAATTAAGTTAACATGCTAATTCCATGGAGACAGCGTAGTAGAGTGGGTGGGTGAGGATTACAATCTGACCAAAGAGGAACAGCAAAGTTGCTCTGTTGTCTGATTCGGCTCCTGGCCTGTGTCTTAAGACGCTGTAATAGGCTTGGAAGAGACGGTCTGCCATCTGGCTAAGTCCTGAAAAGCCAGTGACACATGTTTGGTGGAGAACATGTTGATGCTTCTGGTGGTGAGGTGGTGGTTTGTGAAGCCTCAAAGATGGCAGATTTCTTCTTTGTAACACTTACACGTGAGTCCAATGTCAGTCCTGCAGACTAGAGCAGAAAACATGAAGACGACCTTTTCTCTCACAGCGGTTCCAGTCTAACAACACTTTTGGATTCTAAGATCTTAATTCAACCTAAACAATGTCAGGTGAGGCGCCCAAACTGGTATTGTATTAGGTTTGTAATGACTTGTAGACAAAATGACAGGAGATAAACATTTCCGAACAAAAGGACCTGTTGTGTTTACATTCTCTGTGCAGGAAACCACGTGGTTTGAATACTGTTTCGAAGTCAGTCATCTGCTGAGACATTCTGTGCTACAAGCTGCACTGGCTGAACCTGTCAGCAAATGCCAAATATTTCAGCCCAACAAACACGTGACTGTTGACAAAAGTGTTGGCCAAAGGAAAAAGTTTCTGCTTAGCAACTAAGCTCCTAAATCTAGGCGTTACACCCAAAAAAATGTGCATTTTGCACCTCAAACATGTATTTTTCACAAACGAAATGTGATAATCATGTTCATAAATTTGGTTTTAATCCTCCGATCATCCTAAAAAAGGACAGCCATCTGTAGGCAGAAATGTAATAAAGCAAACCAGCAATTCTATAATCCGTGCCTGTGCGCAAAGCCCTGCACAGAACTGATCAATACAGAGCATCAGGATGTACCTATCAGTGGCAGCATCTGTCTGTAACATGTCACGAGCTGAATGGAAAAAAAATCTGATTGTTTTAGTGGAATCAATGAGTCTCCAAGTTCCCTGGAAAATCTCTATGTACAAAGCCAGAGCACTGCTGTTTGCCTCAGAGCCTCTTAGAGGCTTAAAAATGAACAAAATGTTGAGAGAACTCAGAACGCTGTGGCAGGGAATTTTCACAGAAACATCCGTGCAGACGCTCACACGGGAACGTGTTCATCCTGCGCGGCCTGAGAACTGAGGTGTCGGAAAGTTCTCGTGGCTCCCGTTTCGGTTTGTAACAGAAAACTGAAATTCGGTCCATGATTTCAGTAGATCGGAGAGGCAGATTGCAAAATCTGGTAACTAAAGCTTGTTAAAACCTTCTCACTTTGCTTTTTGCTTCTGCTGATGGTTTAAAGGGCTAAAGCAGCTAAAGTACACACAATTATTACTCAAGAAACATGTTCATTTTGCAGTGGAGCTGTTTAGGTTGATATTCCAGATAAATTGGAAAATTTGTGGTACAAGCACCAAATTTAGCATGAATTTACTGTATCTCAGAATTCCGACTTTCAGAAAAGAATGTTAAAAAAAAAAAAATTCAAAATGATTGTCATTTTCAAAAATGGTGGCTAAACACTCAAAAATGTCTATTAACGTCTATTTGCTCCAGTTGCAACAATATGGGTTGTTCATGCACAAAATGCAGTCTTAAGGGGTTCCTACAAAGTATTTTTGTATATTATGTATCTTGAATTTTCCTATGGCTAATGTACTTTTCTGACAGAAGGGATCCGAAGGTGCATCTGTGCCAAATTTGGTGCTTGTACCAAAAAAAATTGCATGATGAAATCAGTCTTGAAAATGTGCTTGATTAATAAAAACGTAAGACTTCCAGTCGTAGTTTAAGCTTTATATTTCTTCATTTGGGACTTCTGATCATTCCGTAATGCAAACTTGTGACTGAGAGAACTCTTCATTTTTTATGTAGCACCAGAGTTACCTAACCTACGGTGGCCCTGGAGTCCAAATCACACCAACAAATCACTCAACACAAAAGCATCACAACGACAAGTAAAAAAGCAAAACACATTTTTTTTAAATTACATTTTAGAAATCAAAACAAAGTCCCACAAATTAAAACATAAATACAAAAATTAATAAATAAATAGAATTGAAACATTTCAAAAACAAAATTCTGAAAATGAAATGTTTAAGCAAAACATGCTAAGAAACCGAAAAAGGTATCATTGATTGGATGATGACATTTTTCCATCATTTCAACCAAACGTTCTTTGGCATGAAGTGATACTGGATATGCTCATCATAAAACTTATATTAGTTTACAGACATTTGAAAAAACTCAAACTTTAAAACTCAAATGTCATCAACCAATCATTGATGTCCCATAATACCTCCCTTTTTCGGTTTCTAATTGAGTGTGTTTCCCTTTTGTAAAATGTTATATTAATTTCTGGAAATTATTTTTATTTTTTGAAACTTTTCATTCTTACTTTGGTTCATTTTTGTAAATGTGTTTTAATTTCTGGAAATTTGTTTTGATTTCTAAAATGTAATGTTATTTTCTTTATTATTTATTGCATGTTTTTAATTGTCGTGATCTTTAAAATGTTTTTACTTTGAGCGATTTGTTGGTGTGATTTGGACTTCAGGGCCACCATAATAACCTTTATTAGTCAGACTATAAATTGCAGAATAAACTGCAAAATTTAGTGTTTACCGTAATTCTGGTATTGAAACATTGTTTGTTTTGCCAGTTTTTGTCACCACATAATCGGTTCAAAATCCAACTCCAGCAGATAAATTGAGTTCATAACCTTTAGAAGAGCATCAACAGAAGAAATAATTTAGTTTATATTGAATTTAGGGAAAGCACATGTAGAGTTTCAAATGCAGATGATGCAGCTTGAGTTTTTTTTGGCTCTTTTGGCCAAAGTCTGACTGAGCAAGGACAGCACAACTCTCTGCTTTCTCCTTATTTTAATACTCAATAAGTTATTTCATAACCAACCTTTCTTTCTTTTTTTTGTTAAATATATGGATATGCCATGTCCTTCATTCAGTTCTGATTCTCCTGTGTAACACGTTAAAAGATGCCAAGCATTCCTCTCAGCAAGCACAGCTAATACCAGAGCTCAGGTTCATTTATTCTTCTTTAAATCTTTCCTGAAATGTTGAGGCTTTTGAAACATTTTCTGTGAATAAAAAGACTTTCATTAAATAAAATATTTCTTTTTCTTGGAATAAACACAAAATAAACACATTTTATGTATTCTATTCAGTCACAACTTTTTCTTTGCAAATTATTCTGATGTGGATGACAAAGATAGAGCAGATGTTGAGTAAATGTGTGAAAAATTTCTTCTTAAGAGACATTTCATTACCTCTTGTGTATTCTGCTTTCTGCTCATAGTCCATCAGTCTGAGAAGCATTTCATGCTTTCCTCTCACTCCTGTGTTATTATTCCATTTCCTCCCCATGAACGGAAAGACCAAAATAACCTTGCTGAAATGTATGGCTCTCCAGGGGCGAGCCTTTTGTGTCACAGCAAGTGAAAAACAAGAGCACTGTTGGCTGAAAGGGACACTGGGACATCTACAGTTTCAAGGCCTCATGGGGCTCGGGCCATGGATACAGACACAGCTCATTACCTGGTCAGACCGCGCAGGCGCCAACAGAGGAGTGAAATACTCCAGCTGTTTGATTCAAAGGAGTTTGAGGTTCTGTGGACAAGTGGATTATTAGGAAAAAAACATTTAATAAACTGGGTCAGGTTATGTTGTGTCACCGCTTTTACAATTTAATTGAATAAACATTCAGTTTGCTCAACGATAATTTCTTGGTGTTCTCAAAGAAATTTGAATTTTTGCAAATCTAAAATGTATTTTAATGCATTCGATGTAAGTAAGTCTTCCATTTTGTTGTTTCTCACCTTTCGGCATCAGAGGTTGCTACAGCGAATCAGCTTTCACTGATTTGGTTTGAAAGCCCTTCTTGACACAACCCACTATTTAATCCGGGCTGGGATCCGGCACAGGGAGACCCAGACCGAATGAGAATTCTTCCTCAACCCCTACAACTTGTAACCCTCCAAATGGAGACAAATTCAGACATTACTCCCACTCGATGACATCATCAAAAGTCGCCGGTCAGCAACGTTAGCTCGTAGCTGCTAGCGCTCAAAAATACATAACAACATCGGTTTTATAACTTTAATAATGCTAAAAAAAAAAAAAGACACTACTTACATTTAAATGTAAACTTCTGTGCTCCAGAGCGCACCCACCTTCTCCTCTGTGACACAGCATGATGTGGAACACCCTCCCTCCGCTGCAAGGGTTAACTCATAAAAGTATTATTTTGGACAACCCTTCCAATGCCCCTACAATTAGGGGAATAGAGGTAGAATTCAGACTCGGGCCACAATCCAATAAAATGACCGTGAGTAAAGCAGCTATTGTTGGGTTTCTCACAAAGTCATGGTTCTGGTCACAAGTTCACGGAGGGAAACAAGCAGAAGCAAAAGCTGTTAAATTAGTAAATAAGCTGAAGGGTTGACCAGTCAAAAGCCTCAATGTTCTTGGCTTGCTGCATCAAACTTGCAAAGCTATGAACACAACAGGCTTGTGATGTGCATCCATGAAAAGTGCTGAACGGGCATTCTTGAATGGGCTTTTAGCATTCACGTTCGACTATTGCTACCCGATGCTATCACCTGTCAAATATATACACATTTGACTGAGACTGAGTTGCACATGTACCTACATTCTGACGAGGCTTGGTGTGAAATAATAAAGTAAATCTTGCCCCAGGCTTTTTCTTTTACAGCTCTGTTGAATGAATGTCATATAATGCCAGCCGGCCGCAAACCTTAATGATGAATTTCTCCTTCATGATCAATTTTCAAAAGGTTGGCACTTTCAATTGTTGCACGTTTTGTACATAGAACTTGCAAACAGACCTAAAAACTTGCGTATTGATTTGTGAATGTGAGAGTTCTGAACACGGAACGCTCATATGCAAACTTTTACGTAGACTTTTCATTTGAAGCGCCCAGTGTGAATGTAGCATGAATGTTTCACAGCACACAAAAAAAACGCATCCATGAAAAGATGGCAGAAACAAGCTTGATTATATTTAAGGGCATGTTGCAGTTTGGAAAACCTGCTCAGAATGCCTCCTGTATGAATACCTGGTGAGGTATCATGGCTATGGCTGTCTGGGAAAGGCATCATACCTATAGGACACTTAAAGATATTGCATTCTGGGATGGTTGGGAATGCCACTTTCTTTTCCTGGAGGATACAGAAGAGTTGGTCAGGGAGGATGAAAAAAATGTGGTCTTTTATTTTAGCTCAGCTTGCTGCAATTTAAGCAGAATCTACCTTTGCTAATCAATGGAGGACTTATTTAAAAAGGCCTAAAAATTCACCAGGGCAGCTCCTGCTTTGGTCTCAGCAGTTATCAGGTTAATCCTGATTTGCACAACAAAGTGGACGGAAGAAACTTTAAAAAACACATGCATTTTGAACAAGATTTCGACAATAACTATTCATAAATACCAAATTTTAAGGTTGAAATTTTTATTTTAATTGTGTCTCAAATCAGCATTCATGTTGCTGCACACAAAAAAGGTGCAACTCAAGGAAAGGAAACCGAGTGGCTCCAATTTAAATTTGACAACAACAAAAAAAAGTGTGTGCACTCAATCAGCAAGCACTGTAACCTTTAGCAAAGTCCTTATGGGGAAGTTTATATTAGCAGAAAATCTTTGGCTGGAGGTTAAACATGTTTGAGCAAATGTCAACTCTCCACAGATTTAGGGAATTATCACTTTAGGGTTTTTGTTAGTGGTTTACCGAAGAAAGATGAACTAAAACTACTTACAACTCACATGGTGCATTTTTTTAAAAAACGATATTGCGTATCTTTGTGGTGTAATTTTCCACGTTTATGCATGCACAGTCACTGTAACACGTCACACATGCTCGTTCGGTGGAAGAGAGCTGTCATGTTCAAAGTTATAATTAATTCCTGTTTCGCTCTTCCTCTCTCTCTGCTTTCTCACACACTCAGCTGTCGTCCTGGTAACGTCATAGGTGAACTGACACAGTTGGACACTGTCTGGCTGTGAAGGCCACAGTTCCAGTGTGTCATCTCTTCTAAAAGCAGACCATCAAAGCCTCATGGTACTTCAGCCTGAAGGTCTGCCACACCTTAATTCATGTTTTGTGTGAAACTGCTTTCAACAGTGGCTTCCTCAGCCAAGGACTGAGTTGATTATACACGTTTAAACCACAAATGGTAGCTTTATTGCATGGTCTTCACAGGTTGCTGGGACGTGTTTCTGTTTGTCTCATAGGCTCTATTTTTGTTTTGTTGAAGAATATTACAGAATTCTTTATTTTAGTGCATTTACTGTTTGGTCGAGACAGATGCAAAAACCAGGAGGAGGCACTATAACCATTCAATTCCTACAAGATGCATGAAAATCCAAAACTCAAACAGAACTGAACCAAACACCAGAAAAAAATAGTTTGATATAAAAACAGAAAATTATGGCAGAACAAGCTTAGAGCTTACTTTAATACTGAATGAAAAAAATACTAAACAAGAACCAGGTATGCTAATCAACATAAACCAGGTCTGACCAATGAACAGTGAGAAAAGACCTAAACATAAAACGAGTCCAAGTGGAAAATTATTATTTCACTAAAATGAATCAATCAGTGAATCAATTTATATTCTTACAATCCAACCAGACTGATCTGTCGTTTGTTTCAAAATAAGATAAAATGATGATTGATGTTAAAATACCATTTGTAATGGTATATAGACAAACTAGGTTTATATTACTGCAATGTAGAAATGGTATTTTGCAAAGACGTGACGATAAAGTGTATATAATGTTCAATTTGTATTCTTCCGATCTGGAAGAACAACAGTGGGCTGAACTCTATGAAACTAAAATGTGAATGGATTTGCAATTAGTTGTTGTTTACTTGTTTGCATATACACACATTTAATTTAAACTTTATTATCTTGCAAGAAATAAAATCTGGAAACCTTCACCTGCACCGTTCAGTACCAGGTCTTTATCACTGGGTCACACTGTTTGAATTTTTGGACTAAATATGTCCTGGATTGATTTTAGGTCAGTGAATCGGATTATTCAAAATCCGCCAATGTTGAATATGAATCGGATCGGGAAGCACAAACTATGATTTGAATCAAATCATTGTTAAAATGAATCATTACAGCCCTAATTAAAGGTGAAGCTGCTGACAGTCTATCTGCTGGTCTTCTCTTTATATATGATTTCTGTTGTTTCTATTATGCGAAAATAAGCATTTGTGTTCTTATCAGATATAACATTAGCAAAATCTAAAAAAAAATTCTCATGCTCCAAGACTTTGTAGGGCTGCAGTCCAAAAATTCTTGCATTGTCATGAATGCAGTGGTCCTTTATGGAGAGAAAATAGTATCACTCCTAATTTGTGTATGCAAAATTTTTGATTTGTAACTCATACATTTTGTTCATAAGTACAAAAATGATAAAATTTAGAAAAATTCAATTTACACATGCACAAATTTAAATTACAACAGCTTGAAACTAACTACATGCACAAATCTTTAAAAATTACGCACAAATCACTTGTTACGCACACAAAAAACCTCATAAGTGATGCGTTTATATGCTGCCAGAATGCTGGGTCATTAGAGTTTTCTTTTCAGCCGAGTTGAACTTAGATTGTGAATATTATCTGGTGAAACTCGACATTATCTCACTTTCTTACACAGATATGCTCCAACAATAAATATAAAAAATATCGTAGCAACGACGAGGGAAGCTGCGAGACTCTGACTTTTATCTTGGAACCATTGGCAACACAAGGGGTGGAAGACAACACGGTATAGGAAGAAATTAACATAACTGGAAAAAAAAATAATGCAAACAATTAAAACAACCAGATAACAAAACACTTAAACCCAATTCCAAAAAGACAGGCAAAGGAAATAGCAACCCATAATTCTCTGTGGTGCCAGAACAACCATCACTGCAGTATTTTTTTAGATTAATTATGGTTTTATATGCGTAACAAGTAATTTGTGTGTAATTTTTAAAGATTTTTGCCAGTAGTTAGTTTCATACTGTTATAATTTTAAGTTGTGCATGTGTAAATTGTATTTTGTATTTTTTTAATTCCATATTTTTTGTACTAATGCACAAAATGTATTGTTTATGTAAAAAAATCAAGAATTACGGATGCACAAATCAGGGTGAGTCTATTTTCTCTCCATAGTCCTTCAGTGTATTCTTTTCATCAGCTGACCTAAAGCTACTTACACCATGAGTTGCGCGTTCAAGAACGCACTAAACCCACGGTTTCGAGGCACTTTTAACATACAGTGTTCACACCGGGCTGTTGTTACCCGATACTACCTCATGTACCTAAAGTTGGAAGAGGCTTGGTGTGAAATGTCAAAGTGGTGTAAATCTCATGAATCTTGCTCCAGGCTTTTTCTTTCACAGCTCTATGTCGATTTAAAAGACACTGTGTCACGTAATTCTAACACAAACTATGATTATTCATTTTCCTTCATGATTGATTTTGAATTGAAAAGAACACCATCCATACATCACCATCTGAGTCCCTGATTGGTCAAAGTTCAAGTGGTTTAACTTACACATTCAGTGGCTGCGAGTTTTGTGTGCAAAAATTGCCTTAAAAACAGTGAAGGAGTTTTGAACAAAGAAGCCTGAAACTCGCATTTACATGGACTTTTCATTGAAAGCGGTCACTCAAGTGCATGTTTAAAACCCCCATGTGAAAGTAGCGTCACACCTTTCTAGACACGTATCTTTTACAAGTGAGGGGACCTCACACTAAAACATTCCCCTCACAGACGTGTGGTGGACAAACAATGCAGTTCTTTCTGTTTCCTAAATTAGAATTGTGCTTAAATAAATTATCACAGCTATTTAAGACTGCCGAGCCCCAGTTCTCTCATGTGTCACACATGTCTGTCTGCACAGTTAAACGGGGTGTAGAACTGTTAACAATTTCCTGTCCTATTTTGGTTTGATGCAACATTTCTACTTTGGTAAAATAATACCGACTTTCCCACATTTGCAGCTCTTTCAAAAATATTCTCTATTAAATGAGAGGTATTTCACTGGGTCACTTTGGTTCAACTCTGCTGTGACTTTTTTATTCATTGTCTTTTCAAAAGACGTTGGCTTTTACTTACGTGGTGAAATCCACGTGACAACAGCTGCCCAGACAGCGCTTGTTTCCATCACCCAGGGAAGGTCACCATACCTCTGCTCTGTGACTCAACCGTGACGTCTCTCATGCTGGTGCCGTAATCAGACACGGGTACACTCACTGGCAGCTCCTGCGCTTTCGCAGCTTTTCTTATGCATAATAGAGATGCAATGGTTCAAACTGAAACCGTGAGGCTGCCTGGCTCTAGCCGTGACCTGGAACAGGGATGGCCTGTGGCACCATTCAGCTGACAGATAATTAAAGAGGTCTGCACGGCGTTCGTGTCTACTCTATCGTCCAGGCCCATATTTGTGTGATGAACTGAGTTTGCTCAAAGGTGCATTTAGAGCCAGTCGCTCAGTGAATGATAGGGTTTTTACTCTGATGAAGGGCTGAGACAGTAGCACTGCAGACAACAATGACATGCTTGAAGAAAACTCGGTCAACACTTTACTTTGTCATTATCTCAGTTACCCTGTTTGACTTTAGGACCAATGAGAAGAGTGGTGTTTTTTAAGGTGTTGTGTCATTTTTCTGATGATGGAGGACTTATATTAGGAATATTAAGTATAAAACTATATTTGTGGGTATTTCTTTATTCAAACACTGTCTTGTAAAAAGCTTATAGCTGTGATGTACACTGTAAAAATGAAACAGTTGAATTAACAAAACTTCTGGAATTTGTTACATTTAAAGTTATTATTTTAATCAAATTAGAATTTTGGGTTGATGGTTTACTCAACTTAAGCATTTAATTGAATAAAATGAATAATTTTAATTGTAAAAAAATACAAAAATTTTGTTAATTAATCACATTTTTCACTTTTTACAGTGCAGGTCAAGGGTGTCAAAATCTAAAACACATCCTAGGTTGAGGGCCGAACAGGATAAACATTTATTGAACACTCCAAAACTATATTTTTTTTTATTTAAAAAATTTAACTTTGTAAAATTACAATGAATGACAACAGGTGGGAATATTATTCCAGAATAAATCAACTTAAAGCTTATATAACTTTCAATATTTTACTCTCTTAGAAAAAATTTTCAAGTTAGAAAAAAGCGGAAGATAACATCTGGACATTAATAACAATAAAATAAAAGGATCTGGAGGGCCGGATCATGTTATGTTGGGGTTGTGAGGGGAAGTAAGAGCGTATTAATGAGGGGATGATGGGAAATGAGGGCAACTCTGAGTCAAATTTGCTGAAACTTTGTCCTGGAGGCGACAGATTTGTATCTATTTTGACTCAAAACAGCATAATCATAAATGGGAACAATTTATAATAAATAAAAGATGACCGGAGAGGGACTTTTATGGTTTATTACTCATATTAAGTTAATGTTGTTTGATATATTTGTATGAAATTTTGTTGATTTAGCAATAAGGGTATATAAGTTTTCTTGGTGCAGATAATCTTTTGTTTAGTCTTTATGAAACTGCACCACTAGCTGTCCGCTCAGAACAAAAACAAACTCCCATACGCTGATGATGCTGTCATGTCTGCTTCAAGAATTTCCAAAGGAGGAACAGAAAAGACCCATGCGTGTGTCGCTATCTCGCTCAGCCTCAATCCAGTGTTTGTTTTTCTGAGACGGTGTTATTTATGATTGGCTGAAGCTTTTTATAGGAATCACTAACCAGTGAAACAGTACTATGTACACTGTGGGAGTGAGCAACATCAGAATAAACGGTTTTATCGGAACAAATGTCTGTGTTTGTGAAGAGGAAGTGCCAGCTCAGAAGCCTCTGCAGCCGTGTCACATGCTTTTTTCTTTTTTCTTGCTGACCACAGCTCACATGAAGTGATGGGAGGTGTGAGCATCTGCTTGCGTTTGGAGGCCGGTGGTGTCATTTCCTAAAGGGAACTGATCAAATCTGGGGAAAGTGCTTCCACTTGTGCTCAATAAACACAAATATACTAATTTGACTGATATTCTAAAGGTGATATTAAAGTTTTGCAATCAAGAACTGCAAACTGGCAGAAGCCACTGCTGCAGTGTTGTTATGGGACCCATGTGATGGCTCTGCTGACGTCCTCATGTGTGGCCTGCCCTCCCTGAGGCCTGCACGAATGAATGAGGCTTCAGTACCTTAATTCAAGATCTTACATTTTGTTCTCTGTAATCAATTCGGCTAAAAAGGATTAAAGCAAATAACACTAAACTCCTTCCAGAATCTTTAAAATAACTTCATTCTTTCCGGGAAAACCCTAAATCGTGCACAAAAATCTAATTTTGTTGTTTTTTTCATTGAAATCTCTGCTCACTTATGAAACCACATTTTGTCTTTTATTGAAAAATAACATTTATAATTAAAACATCTTCTTTTACATAAAACGTTGCTCTTTCTTTTGCACAGCAAAGATATGACATATGTTTCAGACAACATACCGACAAGTTAAAAAAGAAAATATGTACAAGGGTAACAGTGCAAAAATAACTGTCAAATGAGGGATCGGAGTGTTACAAATACACCCTGACCATGAAATTACAGGTGCTTTTTAAAGATTCACCGAACGAAAAAAACACGGATGAAAAAAAAGCCATTTCAAGTGAGGAAAGAAGTCAGGTAAACAAGCTTAATGCTACAATAAATCCTCTTAAATAAAGAAGAAGGTATTACAGCACTGTGCCCTGAGGCGCCCCAGGATTTGGTTGTCTCGGGTGTAAATGCATTCACTTGCAGGTTAAATACATTTGCATTTCAAATTAAAATAAAACATGTAGTGTGGCACAGATCTGACACTTTCCAACATAGTTGAAGAAGATGGAAAAATTAAAAGAAACTAAAAAAATAAAACCTGTTCAGACTATTTCCACCACCTTCACCTCCTCAAAGCCGTTATTATTCAGCGGTGGGGGCTCCTGGTTGCTCTCTATGGAGGAGTCGCTCCCCGTGCTCTCCCCAGACAGGAGTCTGGTCACCCTGAGGTCAGCTTTCAGAGTCTGCACGTCGTTTCCTATGCTCATCTCTCCCAAGTCATTGATGATCTGCGTGAGCTCGTGTTTACCGTTGCTCACGACGTCCCGGTCCGTGTCCAGAATGTCCTCGCACTCGAAGTGCATCGCCTTCTCCTCCTCCTCCTCCCCTACCGAGTCCTCCGTGATGGAGCCCAGCTTGGGCGCGCTCCGGCTGCGCTCCACGGGGGGTTTGTAGTAGCACTGTCCGTTCAGCAGCTTCCGGAGCGGCACCAGCGGGATGGTCTGCTCGCCGATCAGCTGCTGCTGCTGGTGCCGGGCGTCGTCCCTGCGCTTCAGGCGCTTGAACTCGGCCAGCGCGGTGGCGGAGGTCTGGTACAGCAGCAGCGCCATCGCCTTGGCTTTCTCCGGCTTGGACACCAGCACCGCGTGGCAGCGCAGCATCACGGCTTTGTGCTTCATCTCGTGCCTGTAAATCCACGCGAAAACCTTGGGGAGCCGCGGGTCCGCCACGCAGTACGTCACCCGGTGCAGCAGGTACAGGTGGCCCGGCCGCTTCGCCTTGTCGTCCACGTGCACCATCCGGATGCCCTGCGAGCTGATGGTCAGCTTCATCTTGGTGCCGTTCTTGCCCATCTCGCTCTTGCCCCAGATCTTGCTCACTGCCACGTCCGTGCAGCCCTCCCCTTTGGACTGGATGGTGGTGGCGTTCCCCAGGTAGAGCACCGTGTAAGTGGGGTCCTCGCTGGTGATCTTGACCTTTTTCCGCTTGGACTTGAACATGCTGCCCACGCGGCTGAGCGCGCTCTCGGGGCAGGACTTGGCGAAGGAGGTGAGCGCGGAGTAGTTGAGACTCACCGCATAGCCCTTCTGCTTGGTCTGCTTGTCTTCCTCAATCAAGTCGAACTTATTCTTCTTCCAAGGCAGCATTTTACTGGTGTTTGCGCTCAACGGCAGCACTGAGAGAGACAGGGGAAACAAATCTTTTAGTTTTACTCGAAGTCCTTCTGGCGTCTGGAGCTTCTCAAGTCATCTACGAGCGACTCAGTGAGAAAAGATCGCAAAGTCACCGTACTTCATCGGAGCATCCTTTAAAGTCCAGCCCATCGCGGAGCTCCGAGTCCGCCTCTGAGCGCAAACTCACTTTGACTTGCAGAAAAGACGAGATTCTCAGTTATATACTGGGACAAACCAACTGTGCGGTACTGTAGGGGGGACTGAACCAAACCGTTTCTTTTCATATGGAGACGGTCTATCGTGCCGTTATCTACCTTTTTTACTTTGAAAACTTTCAAAATATGAAAATCTGCATACACTAAATAATTGAACCAACATATTAACATACATTTAAACAATTAATTTATAAATTAAAGTCCACAGTTTTAACATTATTTAAGCTATGATCATTTTAAAGACCAAACATTGGCCTTTTTCAAACTTTTGAATTATTTTATATTTATTAAACACAAATTAAACATCAATATGCACTCTTTTTTGGGGCTATGTCAGGTTTTTTTAACGACGGATTCATTATCACCTAATAATTAAATATTACTATTCATGGAAAGTTTTTTTTATTGAACAGAATAATGATTCTGATGGAGTCACATTCCAATTATACTTTGTTTGAAACCAAGGAACTCTAAATATTTTGCACCAAAACAGCTCACAAGTGTGCACATAACATTTACAAATATAATTTGTGTTGAAGGCATTGACCGTCTAAAAAAATACACAATATTGAATATATAAGATCTTTAAGTATGTCAAGGGTTGAACCCACACAGTAGAAGTCAGAAAACCCTATTCGACTTTAGATTTTTGCTGCCATCTTGTGGCTAATAAATGAATTGAATTCATGAAACAAGCATGTTTGTATCACAACTGGAGATAGAGAGCTAATCTGTGTATGTGACGATACAAAAAATATATATTTATGCTAAACATTTTACATTGGTGTTTATCTGCACAATAACTGAGCAGAAAGTAGCTTGATAGATTGTGTAGATTTTTATGGTTCTCCTTAGGAACGTTGTTGTTGTGTTCCGGTTTTCATAGAGCACATTTAATTGCTGGACCTTAAACTGGATTGTACCAAATTTAGGATATCGGTGAAAACGGCATAACATTCCAATTAAATAAGAATAACAATGTTAAAATATTTACTTTAGTTATTTATGAGTTATGTGCTTGAACAATAAACGATTTTGCCTCGTCTATTACGTTCGTAACAATTAAACTCTTAGATGTTTGTCGTTCCTAGTTGGTTCCTTCCACTTCCGAACTTTGCGTCAACAACATACTGCACATGGAGTACAGTTGTTGATTGTAGCTAGGTTTTTACACAGTTGAATTGTGATTGTCATTTAAAATTTGTGGTGGGACAGCTTCAGAGGGAGGTATGGGGAAGAAAAAGGCCGGCGGGGGAGTGGGACTGGGGAGAGCTCTGATCAAAGAAAGGCTCCAAGCAAGCCGAGGAAACAAGAGAGGGGACTCGTGGGTAAGACACTGCCCCGTTAAAAAACGTGACCAAGGCTAACATTTTAAAACCACTTTTATTTAAATAATTACACCGGTACTGTCTGATAATTCTCGCCCCCAGCTACATACAAGTGAACTGAACGATGGCTACGACTGGGGGCGACTAAACCTCCAATCAGTGACAGAGCAGAGCTCTATGGATGACTTTCTGGCCACTGCTGAGTTAGCAGGGACAGAGTTTGTTGCAGGTATTATTATTTTGTCTCAAACATGTCAAAATTGTAACTAAATCTTTTCCATGCATCAGCTGTATAACACAATTTAATAAAAACTAAAACTACTGACTTTTTTTCTGTATTCCAGAGAAACTCAACATTGAATTTGTGCCAGCTGAAGCCAGAGCTGGCATATTGAGAAAAGAGGAGAAAATTCGGCTGAGGAAGCTGCACGAAGAAAATAAACATTTCTTAAGAATTCCTCGTCGGTATGCTTATCGGACAAAGTCTGTGATGCTAAAGTGCAGATTCATTTTACATGTTTTCTTTTTTTGTGTGTTTCAAGTCCACATTGGGATGAAAGTACAAGTCCAGAAGCGCTTCAGCAGGACGAAAAAGACAGCTTCTTGCTGTGGAGAAGAACACTTGCAAAGTGCGTGAATATTTTGTGTTTTTTAAGTCAAATTTATGGTTGAAGTGCGATTGTATTTTTATCATAAATGCACAAAGATTCATTAAATTATTTATTAGACATTCAACCTGAAAGTCTGTTTTTTTTTCTTTTCTCAGACTGGAAGAGGAACAGAAGTTAATTCTGACCCCATTTGAGAAAAATCTTGAATTCTGGAGGCAGCTGTGGAGAGTGATTGAGAGAAGGTGGCGTTCTGTTTAAACCTGAATTTTTGGGGGGTTATTGCACTATTTTTATGTGCTGCTATACTTAATTAGTCCTTTCCTCTTTCAGTGACATCGTTGTCCAGATTGTTGATGCCAGAAATCCTTCACTGTTCAGATGTGCTGATCTGGTAAGTCCTGTTTGTTGAAGGGATTGCTAAGAGAATGAGCACACAGTGAAACAACGTGTCTTTTGTGATTAAAAAACAAAATAATTCAGATTAATGGACTCAAATGCAACAAAAATGTTGATAATTCTTATAGAATCTAAGAATTTTTGTTAAAAATTAGACATGGGTATTATCTAGTAAAATGTTCTATTTGTTAGTTTTTCCTGATGTTTGTAAAAAGAGATTTTTCTGTCAGAAAGATTGAAAAAGCATCCAACATCTTTTTGTGAATTGTCCTATTGTCTCCATATTTTGGAAAGCTGTACAAACATATCTTAAACACTTGTTTTGGAAAATTATGACATATGTAAACATAAGATATCACTTATCATTAATACATTTTTCATTCCAATGAAACAAATATAATAAACCTAATCATAATATTGGGAAAGTATTATACAATATGAGAAAATGGTCCGAAAAAATCCAATTGTTAAATAATAATAAAAAAAAAAAAAAGATTTAATCATGTTTTTGACCTCTATAGAAAAATTGAAAATCATAATCTAAAGTTATAGAAAGTAATTAGACTGTTTAATTTTTTTTATTTATTACTTCTAATTTGTAGACCCCTACTTTTATTTTAATGTTCTTTTTAAAATGTATTTTATTGTTTTATGTCAGTGTTATTCTATTATAAAAACTGATTTGTTAAACTGATTTTTTTTCTTTGATTTGTTTGAGGAAAATGTTCTGACATGCTTGTATGTTACTCTAGGTATACTGTGTTATATATTGATTTTTTTACTGAAACACATCCATATAAAAAGGTAAAATAAATAAATAGATGGCAGTAATGACTACAAAAGTAAACAAGTGGGTGAAACAGTCAGTGCGGGGAAATCAGATTTATATTAGGTTTTTAAAAAGCTGAACTCCATCTTCTTTTGTTTGCCACTAGGAGTCGTATGTGAAGGAAGTGTCGCCAGATAAAGTGAACATGCTTCTAGTGAACAAGGCCGACCTCCTGAGCAGAGAGCAGAGAAAAATCTGGGCCAGATTCTTTGAGAAAGAGGGTCTGAGAGCAGTTTTCTGGTCTGCACTTGCTGAAGGGAACAGGCTGGATGCAGAAGAAAAGGTGAGGAGTGATGTTTAATGTGCATAAACATTATTCTAAAACCAGTAGACTGACACGTGTCTCCTCACAGGGCATGGAAGTGGATGATCCAGAGTGTGGAGAGAGTGATCCAGAGGAAGACGAACTGCCTTGTAATGAAGACTTAAGCAATAAAGGAGCAGCTGGTGAAAATGTGGGAAATCAGGAAGAGAGTGAGGAAGAGGAAAACCCACAGGAAAGTGTAACTGTTGATGAAGAGGACTGGCACACGTGCTCAGAAGATGAAGAGGAAGGAGATGGAGGAACTCCCACATCATCCAATCAAACATTCCACAATTCCAGTCGACTTCTACGTAAGGATGAGCTGCTCGACATTTTTAAGGCTGTGCACAAAGGACCCAAATGTAAAGAGGGACAGCTGACAGTTGGACTGGTGGGTAAAAACATCAACTTATCAAGATTTTGTATGGATTTGTTTATTGTTCTGAGTTAAAATTCTGGAATCATCCATTTTTATGATAAAGATTTTGAGATTCTTCTTGAAATTCTTTTTTGGTTTGAATTCAACAGGTAGGATATCCCAACGTAGGAAAAAGTTCCACCATCAACACTATTTTAAGGAACAAGAAGGTTTCCGTATCAGCCACACCTGGACACACTAAGCACTTTCAGGTACAAATCATTCGCTTTAACGATCCAGGTAACTGACTTTTATTTAAAGAATGATCTCGATTTTTTAAGAAATATATTTTTTGTGTAGACTTTGTATGTGGAGCCGGGCCTGTGCCTCTGTGACTGCCCTGGTTTGGTGATGCCCTCCTTCGTTTCCACCAAAGCTGAGATGATCTGCTCAGGGATTCTGCCCATAGACCAGATGAGAGATCACGTACCTGCAATCTCCCATATATCCTTCAAAGTGTTAAAGCCAAAGAGGATTAGTGTTTTTTGATAATACACCGTTAAGACTATAACTCCACAACAGTTTGGTGTGGAGTTTGTGTCACTAAAGCATAAAAAATGAATAGTTGAAATGTGAAAGACCTTAACGGATTCCTCACGTGTGCCAGACGATTCCTCGGCATGTGTTAGAAGGCACATATGGGATTAACATCATCAGACCACGAGAGGATGAAGATCCTGACAGGCCTCCCACCTCAGAAGAGCTGCTGACAGCGTACGGATGTGAGTCAAGCTGATACTCCGTTTTCCATCTTATTCTGATTTTGCATTTTTAGCCATTTGAAGTAATTGTATCTGAATTTTTATTGGCTCAGTTTATATATATTTTTTTGTTTTTGACACTAAATATTTGAGAAAATTAAGCAAAGGATCTTCCGTTTGTTTCAGACATGAGGGGTTTTATGACGTCACACGGGCAGCCTGATCAGCCCCGATCAGCTCGCTACATCTTAAAGGATTATGTCAATGTAAGTTTGTTGGGTAATCACTTACAGTTTGACTTTTTGTTTCCTTGCATTTACCCCAGACGGGTCCCAGCTTATAACATTTTTACAGAAATAAATGTTAGTGTTATCTAAAGTATCAGTTTGCTCTATTAAATATAGAAATTGTTGAACAAAATATGCATAATTCACGATAGTGTTTCGTATTTTTATTTAAAAATGTGTGTTTTTAAGGCTTTCCAATCTTAACACTAGTTACTGTTTGAGCAGCTGTATTGATAGAAAATCTGTTAAAGTTAAATACATAAATAGAAAAGCCTTCTCTTTTTTTAAACTTACTTTTTAATTGACTTAGAAGAGCTGCACACGGGAGCAGCAAACTATAAACAGTGTTTTTCAATCTTTTTTGTGTTTCTTTCTTTTTTTTTAAATCAACAAATTTCCTGTACAGCAAAAGCTCACAGTGTTTACTCTTCACAGGGAAAGCTTCTGTTTTGCCATCCTCCTCCACACATCAAGGCTGAAGACTTCCAACCGCAGCACAGCAAGTTTCAGAGGAGAGACGCCGACATGTCTCATTTCTCCACGGCAACGAACACGCAGGGGAAAATCAAGAGAATCGAAAATGTTGTTGATAAGAACTTCTTTCATCAGGTTAAACGAGCCCGCTGGAGCGTTTTATTTCTCGACATATATTAAAAAGGGCTAACAGTTTGTTGTTCTCCGTTTGCAGGAGAACGTGCGCGCTCTCACCAAAGGAGTCCAGTCCATTATGGGTTACAAACCAGGCAGTGGACCTGTCGCACAAGACAGCTCTAAACCCCAGCAGGGAAAACCCTGGAAGATGCACGGCAACAAGAACAAGAAGCAAAAGTTACGCAGGAGCACTAAGCATCTGGATGCCTGATAGTGATCTAAAATGGTTGTTTAAAATGTTTTTAGATTAACTAAAGCAATTAAATGCAGTTTATTAACATTTTCTGATCAAGTTGATAGAAAAGAAAAAGAAAAGTGATTGAGGATTCTTTAATTTGAGGAAAAATAAATGTTTTGAACCCCAGAGATTTTGATGGCCAAATGGGCTTTTGTAAAAAAAAATCAACTGGATCAAAAATGTGCAGATGACATTTATGAGAATGTGTAAAAAATATGTGCTTGCATATTAAAAAACTAACCTGTTGTGTATTTATTGCTGTATTTTTTTCATTTGCAAAAATGGTTCAAGTCAGACTGTTTTTCAAAATAAAAGCTATTGTTTTTAATAGAGGCTGCAAATCTTTACGAGTAAAAAAAACAGTTATTTGTACTCAAGTCAGTATATTATGACACTTGTGAATATTTAATTGTAAATATTTTTATATAAAAGACAGAGGTGTCGAGCTCAATCAAAGGGGGCAGAAATCCAAAACACCCCTTAGGTCGTGAGCCGAACAGGTTAAATCTTGAACATGCTAAAACTACATTTTTAAAAGTTTAAAAGCGTAACTTTTTTAACAAATATAAAAAGAAACAGACATGAATATATTTCAGAATAATCATTTTAAGCCTTAAATAACTTTCAGTATTTTACCCACCATAAAAATATATTTTTTCCAAAAATTATACAAATTAGAAATAAGCACAAGATAATATCGGGCATTTAATAATAACAATAATAATATAAAATGATCTGAAGGGCCAGATCCGGCCCTCGGGCCTTGACTTTAACACCTATGATGCAAGATGTGCTGAAAGAAATTGTGTATAATGAATAATTAAGCATCATATATCATCTACATCAATATAATCTTTAATTAATTTAAACAAGCTGTAATTTATTCCTAAAATAAATAATTAAATAACCTGACCCTGTTGGACAGGTGTATCGCAGGTATCTAAGCCACTCCCCCTTTAGCGCAGTCTCTGGAGTCATCTCGTCAATTAAAAGGATGAGCTCCTCGTGATCTTAACTTAAACGTATTTTTGCGGGGTAAAAAGGGGAGAAAAACATGTCGGGCAGCTCGGTGCCCGGAGGCACCAGAGGCAGCAGCAGCTTCCTGTCCAGCCAGGCCGCGTTTTGGCTCGCGTGGTTCTCCACCTGCTTCACTCACGACGCGGACAAACTGTGCGCACCTGCCGGCCTCACGTTGCTGTCTGCGTTGCTCCTGCTACTGTCGTGTTTTCTGTAAGTAGAGCTCCCATACATTTCCTCTGATGGGCTGGAGAACAGGGGCCCTACATTGAAGCTGTCCCAGGGTTTTGTATCTGAGGTGCCAGTTTCCAGGGGAGTATTCAGGAGAGACCCTCCTGGTTCTCTACTGCTTCCTTGGTGACCTGTGCAGCGCGATGGGAGCCATAATGTCCAGGCAGCTGCACATTCAGGTGACTCACTTTGTTTTTCTATCAGCTGTATACTGTGATGGGCTTTTTCTTATACTTGTGCCTTGCGCTTTTAGGTTTTCATGGGCTCTTTTGCAGCTGTTCTGGATGCTTTCAGCTGCGTTTTGTGCTGCTTTCCTGTATTCCTGTGTTGGAACTCAGAAGCACGTAAGGAAGATGTGCAAAGTGTACCATGATAGCCAAGTCAAACAAACCCAAAACTGTATGCAAAACAAAAAGCTGATAACCACCCAAATGAAGTGGACATGTTCTTTTCTACATCAGACAGGCGCTTGAGGATGGCGAAGAGGCGCCGGAGGCAGCATCTTCTGGCCGTTGGGGTGCTGATGGTGGTGGCAGGAGGTTTTTTGAAGTCCAGGGTCACTGAGCCTCCCTCATTCAGATCTGTCAGAGGAAGGAAGCTGCTGCATTCTGGTCTGCAGCCTCCCAGCTGGAGTCTGTTAATGGTGTGGTCATACAGAGACTTGTATGCTTTTTGCACGCCCAAGTAGTTTGGATAGTAGTTTAGTTTGTCCATACTAGTAAGACCAGGCTCCTTTGCTGCTTTTAATGTATTTTAAAAGCGTTCTCAGTGGTCTTTTAATTATGAATATACCATTTTTAGGCTAAGTTTTACCCTTTAAACGCAAAATCTTGAACATACTGTAACTTTTTGACGGTTGACATGATCAACGTAATTTCGGTAGATTCTGAAGGAGAAAAGCGGCGGGAGCTCCCGCCGCTTTTCTCCTTCAGAATCTACCGAAATTACGTTGATCATGTTCACAGTTGAAAAGTTGCAATAATTCAAAGAACATGCCTTCCAAAATCGAGCCAAGTCGAACAAGAAAAATGCACATGGATCAAGCAGGGCCCTTGCGGCTTGCCGTAGTAGATTTTTCAAATGGTATTTTTCCTCTGCTCCTAATTGATTTGCAATTCTAAGATTAATTTTCTTTATGTCCTCCATCGTCAAAACAAATCTACTAAAAATGTTATAAAACACCAGAAATGTCATTTTCATTAGAGTGAGACTTTAAAGTATTTTTATGTACCTTGACATGTTTGGACTGCAGCCTTCAGCCGTTAAAAATGTTCTCATTGAGAGAAATATTTGTCATGTTGGACTAGATCTTCTAAATATTTTCCTTTCTGAAGGACAACAGTGAAATCCTTGGCTACACTCTGGGCCTTCTGTCCTTCGTCATCGCCTGTACCTCCAGGTTTCCCGCGCTCTGCAGAGCAGTGAGTTTCTGTATTGACTTGGGTGCTACTTTGTTTTTGGGATTAAACATCACCTTTTTCTTTTAGACCAAAGGTCAGAAGTTTACCCGATCCTACATTTTCTCGAGGCTACTGTGCTCGGTGTCAGGCGCTCTCTACACTGCAGCCATCCTCCTCTATAACACTCAGTTTGGGTTTCTCCTGAGAGTCCTACCATGGCTTCTGTCTGCAACTAGTTGTGTACTTTTGGACCTCATTGTATCCTTTTGGCCTCATTATACTTTTAGGTAGTGCTGCTTCTCTTTTCTTTATTGTCCTTCAATCTTCCTTCTCCAGATTTTGGTCATCTACAGTTGTAAGAGAGCAACAAGGCAGCGGCGGATGAAGTTTGGTCCGGACATGGAAAGTCTTTTAGGTGGTTCGGGCATCAGTGCAGAGCATACCGGGGTCTCAAATCAACAGAAGAAACCGAGTTCCAACATCTCTGATCAAACAAAGGTAAATGCATTCATTTAGTATTACTGTTAAAGTTTTAAACTTTCCTGTAATACTCATGAATGCGGCAAACATCCGTTTAGCATATGGTGTTCACACAGGACAAGCAGGGATGGGCTTCTTTTTTTAACCTTTTTTTACTAGATTTAAAAGAAACTTAGTGTGAAGTCTCAAAGCAGGACAAAACCTGCTTCAGGGTTTTCTTTCATAGCTCTATTTAGACATATGAAAGACTTGATGTCCTATAGTTCCAGCTGAGCACAAACTACAAATTTGTATTTCTCCTCCATAATCAAGCTTCAAACTCTTAGCACTTCCATGAATTAAGAGACCAATCCATATGTCCCTACCAAATCCGAGTCCCTGAGTGGTCAAAGTTTGATTGGTTTAACCTTCAACGCACAATTCAATGGCCACATGTTCTGTATTTAGAGCCTGATACTTAAAAATGTGCATATCTACGTGTGAACGCAAGAGTTTTAGAATTTTTACTTTTCTTTACACAGACTTTTCATTGCAAGTGGTCGCTTGAGCGTGGGTTGCTAAAAGCAGTGTAAACATTAGTTCAACATAAATTTAGATTTTCAGTTCACGTTGCTTTGCATAAATTAAAATTAAGCTATTTTTGTCATTTTATTGTTCACATAAGGTATTTCTTTTTTTTTTTCCCAAGCGATCTGTTTTCGACCATTTTCTTTCCTTCTAGGATTTCTTGGCCCCATCTCAACTTAAGACTTTATATTTCTCTCCAAGGTTTTTAGTTTTTAAAATTCCAAATGAGATCAATATTTTAACTACGAGTCATTTTCTTGTATTAATCTTGTTTTTTAACACTTTATATGTCATGTCTTAATTTCTGGAAGTTTAAGATAATCTGTGATAATTGCGCTGGGAATGTTTTGTTTACCTTCAGGTTTTGGTCTTCTTTTCTCATATTTGCATTTACAAACAATGTTGCTTTTATCATGTTTTATAACTTGTCATTTTTCTTAAATTGTCTGAAATGTTAATCCCTCATTAAAATTTCAGTGCAAAGCTATGACTTTCTCTCATAAGCAAGCATTGGAGATTGGAGCAGAAAATTAAGATTAACTCATAATGGTTAGATTTAAGAAAATATTGTTTTTACCTATACTAGGTTTTATTTATTTTTCTATCTCAGGTCTTTACTAATGTCTTGGATTGCATTCGCCAGTATTCAACTTTTCCTGTAAAAATGAAAAATATTCAGAAGAGGACCGAGATGGGTCAGTATATGGACGTCCGTATTCACCCTGCAAAAGTAAGGAATGATCTGATTTGTACCAACACTTTGGTCGGTTTCCTAATGAACATCTCTCGTCTTAGCAAATCTCTCTTAAAGAAGCGATGATGGGCAAGGAGAGGGTGGAGGGCGGAGCTCTGTGCAGCAGGGTCCGCCTGGTCAGAGCTGGCAGCCTCTGCTCCTCAGATACGTCCTATGACTCCTCCGCTGACAGCTCTGATCTGGAGGTGGGTTGGACGGCAGATGAACCTCAGAAATCCAATTTTAATTTATATGTTTAAAGGAATATGTTAATTCTACCTTCTGTAAATTAATGTCAAGTCATTATCTACATTTTTCAAATATTTTTTTTTTTTTTTGCTAATTAAAAAAAAAAAAGCTTGAAGTTGTATTTTACCAACTTGCCACTAGGTGGTGCCAGCAGATAAAACAGACAATCTGACTTAATCAGAATCAGCTTTATTAGTATGAGTAGGCTATTAAGGAATCGGCTCTCATGTAAGGGAAACAATTGTAGAAAAAGGTGTAAAAATGTGAAAAAACTGAAGAAGCCAGTTTAAACATGTCTTGCTTGTGTTTTAACACTCTGGTCAAGAGTTCATCAGAGCGACAACTCAGAGGAAGAAGTTGACTCTGTGTTACATCACATCACATGTTGTGTGATCATGATTCAAGTTGTGACCTTTCATTGTCATAGGACTGAAGTTTGCTTAACTTAAGTGAATTATTTTCCTTTTTTGACCATACATTTCTGAAAAAGAAATCCAAAATTTAGCTGAGAAGTCGAATAAAAATTAAAGGAGAAAAACAATAAATTGTTACTGTTTGGTAACGACTTACTTATTTTAGCATGTGACTTTTGGGGAAGTAAGTCAGGAGACTGCAGAGAAAGGTTCTTGTTCGGGGACGACAGTCAGCACCTTCTAGTCAAAATGATGAACTGAACCTTTTGCTGGAATGTGATCATGTGATCAGTTTGTTCAGACTCAAATATCCACTTCAGAGCTTTTTATTTAAGGCACTTGACACTGTATAAGTTTCTCATAAAATAAATTTTGGCAAACTTTGGGAACATTTAATTGCGAGTTTCACATTTTCTAGTTTAGTAGAAAAGGGTTTATTTCTATGAGATTTGGCCCAATTGTTCTGCTGTATGATTAAAGACCTGGCCTGGCCTGGCCTGGGCTGGGCTGGGCTGGGTCTGCCTGCCTAGGAAGTAGTGCAAAATGGTTGCCCAGTCTATAGGAGGCCAGTCGCTACCCCCTGCTATTTTGAGAGATGTTTATGGTCTGTTGTATGGTGACTCTTTGCCAAGAAATTTGACTGTGCGGAAAACAATGCTAAACCTCTTGTGTTGTTCTGTGTGTGCTCAGACAATCACCTCATGAAATTCAACAATAGGATAAAAAAATTATGATTTCATTTTTGTTTACATTTTCTGCCACACTTTATAAATCCCAATCCTTAAACAAATGACTGATTGACCTGGTAAAATGCAGTATGGAGGACAAAATACTTAAATCCTTGGAAAGCCTTGTGTGGAAAAAGTGATTGTAATAATTATTGGAGCCATACAATAATAGCAGTTGTGCACATAGAGCCAGATGGATAATATTTTCTCTCAATGGTTGAAGGCAAAATTTGTGTAGCAAATCTTCCAGGTCTAAAAGCAACAATTATCCTAGACTATCACACTACCACCACCATATATCTCTATTGATATGTTTTGTTTGTTATTTTTGATTCTACTACAACCACCAAAAAAATCAACTTTTTGAAATTCAAAATATTTTGCTTTCATTTTAATTCAATTTATTTTATTTTGGTCAATATTACAACACAGTTGTCTCAAAGGATTCACACCGGTAATTGTCCAAAAACATAAAACCACTATACAGGCAATAGTTGATTGCTAAACACACTAAACTAAAATGGGCATCCCTGCCCATAGACCCTCCTTCTCTGTAAGGGTTACTTGTAATATTTAGGTTAATGTTTTAATTTGTTTGATCTGAAATATATTTTCTAAATTTAAAAAAAAAAAAAAGTAATTTCATGTTGTTTTTAAGGCTACAAAGAAAACTAAATTTACTTTAATTACAAAATAAATTGTATTTACTTTGTCTGTATTAATACAGATTTGTGACATTTAATGTTTTACTTATTAATTTACTGTTTTATTCAGCCTTCTCAGGTTGAGCGAATGAATAAAGCAAGACTTTCTGATCTGTATTTGCATGTGTCCAAGAAAAACAAACTGCATCCACTGCTGCCTAACATGCATTTTTTTTCCTTCGAAGAAGTATTGTTCCAGCTCTTCACAGACAAAAAAAAAAGTCCAATATTAAACAACTAAAGGCCTAAAACATTTGATCTTCATATTGTACTGCTTTTTGCTTGGCATTTTTCAATGGAAAATTTCCTGACACCAGGGGTTCAAACGTCCTCTGGAAGAAATATTCCAGAACATTTTAAGTGGCTGGGATGGAAAAAAAACAGTTGTCAATTCCCATCTTGAAATATAGCAAATGTAGATTTTGACCTTTAGCTCATATTTATTGTAAATGCACAGTATAGCGACCTCTCAAAAGTGTTGTAATCGTCAAGTATGTCTAAAAAATGTGTCTAATATAAAAAGACAGTGGGAGCTGATGGAAACTTGGGAGGAAAAGAGGGTGAGAAAAACAAACCAAGCATGATTTGGATTTGAAGCAGCAGGGAGTTGTTAAAATGTTACTTCTCCCAGACTAGACAGGTGAAAACTAGGGAGAGAGGGAACACATTATTCCTAAACAAAGACTCCAGTTTGCAGAACCTTGACTGATAATTCACACTGCTCACAGGTTAATGTTCTACAGACATAGGAAACCTCCTTATGAATGCACCGTATCCGTTTTCTTCATGGTGTTGAAATTTCGTTAAAGTTTGTGTGGATTATGTCATGTGACCTGTGGGATCCAAGACTTTTTAAATAATCAAGAAAATCATGATTTGCTTTAAACTACCAGTAAAAATCTTATTTTACTACATAATCCAGGTGAATGCCAATAGATTCATGTTTCGATTTTGACTTGATAGAATATTTCCTAACCCACCTTCTGTGTCTTTCAACTTTCCAGTGGGATTTTGGAGCAGCAATTTCCCAGTGGAGTAAACCAGCAGTGAAACTCCAGCAGGGAGACGAGTTCCCCCTTCAAGACTGGCCAGCAAACCCCAAACCCCTCAGCATCTGCACGTGCGCCGAACCCCCAAAGAAAACACTGTGTGCGTCAGAGGAGTGCAGCCCTGCTGTAATCTGAACAAGCACTTGTGCAATCATTTGAGAATGAATAAACGGCAAACATTGAGCTGCTATGTGTCCCTTTATTGTATGGTTTTTGAGTTCGGTGTGAAACAGTGAATATTGATTAGGTGAGGTGGTTTTTGATTCCCTGTTTTGACCTTTAAACTCGTGTCTAACTGCAGTCCTTGAGGGCTTGTTGTCCAAAAACTCGGCCCATGCCGTTTTAAGGCAAAACGCACCGTATCCAGGTTATTGACAGCAGGTAGAGACCAGAGTTTGACACTCCAACTTGTTGTTTCAACAGATGCAACTCAAAAAAAAAAGAAAAAAACTTGAACAACAGTAATACTGGTATTGTTGCCGATAAAGGTTTTTGGGTCACGTCTTGAGTCTCGGTGGTCATCCTGGGTTATCAGGGCTGGACTGGGAAAAGGAGCGGCGGAGCAGATAAGCCTCCGACTAGACGCCCAGGGCTGGTCCGTCCTCTCCATCACTCAGTAGACCTCTGTCCATCTGTTGGCTCTGCAGCCGTATGAGATGATGGTGGAAACACAAAGCGGGGCTTTTTTAACTAGGGAAACTTCCTAAGGCCAGATAACTAAACAATGCACAAAGCAGAGAAAAGTTTGAACTCCACCCTGATACATTTTCTCAAGTGACAGTTCTATCTGAAAAAGATGACCGGGAAGTGACTAAGACATAACAAAGCTATTGCTGATATCAGCAGTCAGTATTAATGTAACATCTGAAAGCAAACAAGTAAAATGTTTAGGACAAAGTTGTATGCTATTCATTAAATACCAATTAAAGTTGTCATATTTATTAAAAGTGTGACTAAAAATTATAGGCTAATACATTCATTAAATGTGTTCCAAAATAGAGACTGAAGGAAACTAAGAATAAAATGTCTTATTTCTATGCTAAAAAATAGTCAGGAATGTTGAAAAATTATCAAATGTATGTTTTTTTTTATATATTTTACTGAAGCATTAGGGTATGCAGTTGCTTATTTTGAACAAAACAAAACAAAATGTTCTGCATTCGGTTTGATTGAAAAGAAAAAGTCCTGAGTTGGCATTGCTCAATCTGTGGGCCTCATCTTTGTCCCTTCTGAGACTGCTCAAAGAAAACAAACTGTGCGTCACACAGAATCATGGAATTCTGTTTGCAAAAGTGTAAAAGAGCTTGGATTAGCACATCTGAAGCAACAGTGGGGGACTGGCCTTTCTGTTTGTCTTGGCCTGTGTGTCAGAGAACATGGAAGATGTAGAATGATTTTAGCCTGAATGGCAGTAGATCGGCTCGCACGTTTTTAGAAAAAGTCATTGAGCAGGGGAGATGTTGGAGACTAAAAGAGGAAAAACTATCTTTAACTAAATAATTCAAAATAACTGAGGAAAAATGTAGATTAGGAGATCCTTTTTTTCAAAGGGAGAAAACAAAAACAGACACTACAATTATAAAGAAGACTATGTTGTCTTCGGACAGATGCTTAAAATAATAGGAGATGAGAAAATGCTTTTTTCTAAAAACATATTTTAAAATCTAGATTAAAGGCATAAATACATACATTCAAATGAACTTTTAAATATCTTAAAATTAAAATAAGATTGTCTTCATTTTAATTGTTCTTCATTAATTGGCGAATTTATTGTAAAAAAGCACAATTTCGATAAATCAGATAGCAATTAAAGTACTTTACATAGCAAAATTATGTATTTATTTAATAAATTATTAAGTATTCTTAAACCCTCTAACATTTTGAAAATTTGACAACAAATCACATCTTTCAGGTTTAGGTCTTCATCTGTTTATACATTTCTGCATCAATTAATGGTTATAAAATTGGTTTTATCCTTTAAATAAAACTTGTATTTTCAAAATGCATTTTAAGACATAACACAACAATGCAAAAATGTCAATCCAAATAACTTTAAATTATAGTTAAACAACAAATACCTACCACAAGTTATTGTTACGTTTTAGCCATTTCAAACTGAAGTTCCTCTTAAAAATTAAATATGAAACCTTGTTTTTTAGAGTAGTTTATTTAACAGTAAATGAAGCTAAGCCAAGTGTAGGGCTTCTGAAGTGTCTGTTTCCAGAAAAAAAGTCTTATTTTGTTGATAGGTGTTTTTAGTAAAATTGTATACATGTATATTCATAAGTCATTTAGTTTCACTATTGAGTAAAAGCAGCCTTTACATCAAAACAGCATGCATAAAAAAATTCAACTTTAGTTCAAGTCTATGATGCTCTATGCTTTACATATTTATTTTGGACTTATATGCAACATTTTGGTCTGGAATCTTAGTTTTTCCGCAAATTCGTGTTCTCCCCAATATTTTAAGAATACAGTTTTTAAGTTTTTTCGAGATAAGGAAGACAACAAGATCTGCTTACCTAATTCAGTTTTCATTTTAGGTAAATATTATATTCATAAATGTAAATATGTCAATTACAAACCTGTCCTGCACATATCTATTTTTAAAAATTAGAAAATAAGCTGAACCTAATAAAAACTCATAAAATGTAAACATGAAAACCACAATTTGAATATCGGCTGAAGCCCCATCTTTTAAAGTTTGTTTAACAGGAATACGTATGATATTTTTTGCCCCTCTTTTTTATTGCTTTTTTTTCCTTTGGCCCTTTTGTTGAATTTTGTCTGTGTTGTTTTGCATCAACTCAATTTTGTCAATAAAGTTTTTTGTTTAAATTAAAGTTCAAATTTAAGATACCAATGGGGTTAAAATTGTCATTTCAAATATTTCTTATTAAGCATAAGCTATGTACTATATTATTATTATTTAACTATTCTTATTTAAAATATTTTTTCATTTAAAATGTTGCTGTCTCGCCTGGGTGACATCATCATACGTCACTTCCTGGAGTCACGCAGCCAGTTCTGGCCAGTTCACTGCTGCTGTAGTACTCATTCTCAGCTGTCAACACACCGCAAGCGTCCACTTCGGCTGTCTGCCTTGATAATATTTTTTCAAACAAGTGCAGCGCTGGTTTTTTCTCCAACGTTTCCCTTCAGATAGCACCCACCCTTCTCTAATCATGACGCGAAGGTGATCTTCAGAGTGTCCAGGTGGTTCTGGGTGAGTATTATTCTGAAAAACGTTTGCTGTCTGCCTTCATCGCTGTCATCATCACCCATGTGTTAGTTGCTATGAAGCGCGGCTAAACTACTGCGGTAATGTTAGCTTGCGGAAACGTGTGCGGAACTCAGTCTCTCTACTCGTGGTTTCACTGGATAAGACAGAAATTATCGCTCTTAACACGAATTATCCTATAAATTTAAAATCGGAAATGAGATTTAGGAATTGGAGAAGACACGTTGAGGGCGGTCGATTTAGCCTGGCTAGCATTAGCTAGCTAGCAAACATCCAACGGTATCTACTAATCTACCAGATCAAGCTCTACCTGTCTCATGGTGTGATGTGTCGACGAGTCATTGCTTTTAGAGAAACATCTCCCTCAGAATCCAGGGAGACCTTTAATTTGTACTGCAATCAGAAAAGAGATGATGGTACTCAGCAGGTGAACTAAACCATTCAATTGGAACAAAATATAAGATCAGCAACTACCAGATTCCAACAGATTAGAGGAAAATCTTGGATTTAAAACGTGTATTAACTATTCTAAATAGATATTTTCCATCCTCTTGGTGCTTTTATTTGAGAGAAAATAGCACATGAAAGCAGTTTTAATGGATTGAGTTCTTTACTAGTGTCAAACTTTCTCAAACCAACTGTGTATAAAACAACATTGCTCTGAAATAATGACAAATATTTCCTAAAATAAATTCCCCCTTATCTCTCCAAGGTAATTTATCGCAGTTATTAAGGTAAAAAAAATGGCCATCCAACTTAAAAGTTTTTGGACTTGGTAGATTAAAAAAGGCAGCATACTACTTTAACTTGAATTCTTTAGGCAACTCTTTTCTTTGAAATGGTCACACTTGTCTTAAAATTTAACTTAATCTACATTTTAAATTAATGATTAATACGCTTACAAAGGTGCACTTTTGCAACATTTAACTAAAGCCTCATAAAATCTGCAATTTTAACTGCAACATGGGCAAAAAGTTCAACTTTAGCAATTTGTGTTGCTTTTTAATAAATGACTACAGACACATTTTAAAAAGACCAATCCATTCAGCAGCTTCTTTTTTATTTTTTTGGTAGAATTTTATTTCAAATTCTCCCTCAATCTTCTCTAGATTTAGCCAGTCGAACCATTTTTTAAATATCTTATATGATAAGACAATTAAAGGCCATAATGCATATTGCTGTGCACAGTTCAAGGCTGTTTTTATGTGTGGAAGGTTTGTGTACATTGCGAGGACCCAAATTACAAAATGAACGTGAAAAAATTCCTCATCTTTGAGATCAATGTTTCACAGTTTCCCTTAGTTTTATTTTTTTCATTGCTTTGCATTAGCACACCTAACTTATTTATTGTCAGTTGTCTACAGAGCTGATGAACTTAAAGTGTTTTGGAGCAGAGGAATGTTTTAAACAGCGGTGAGGCTACTTAAGGACAACAATTGAGGACAAATTTAGGTACACCATCAGAAAAAATGTAAAAAAAAAAATACAATTTATATACTCCAAAAAGTAAATCATATCAAGAGTTTTCAACAATAATTTCCCTTCATTTTGAAAGCAGCTTACATTTAAATAGCTACAAAGAATTAATATACATAATATGGCCAACCCATAATCAGCCTAATATAAATTAGAAGTACTAGCTAGTGTTTTTGTCAATAGGTAAATATATAAAAATGTCACGAAACAAATAGAAAAAAATGTTTGACATTATAAAAAATCTGATAAATCAACTTAAAAGTCTAAAGGCATATGTATTTATTATATTGCAAGTGCTGCAATTTAAAAGAAAGTTAAATAAAAAATGTAAACAAATAAATTGATGGCTGAACGTTAAATTAGTTAACAATTATGACTGAAATATGACTGAGAAATGAGTACATTGTTGGTTTTGATTGAATAATTATCTTGATGTTGATAATAATCACATCTAACTAAATGTTTTTTTTTTCATTCTTTAGTCCACATTTCAGACATTTATTGCAATAGTATATTACATTATTTAGACATTTTTAGCTATTGTTGGCTTGTATACAAGCTTTTTAAATTTTAGGCTATAAATGTAGAAGTTTCCCAGAAATTAGTGCTGGACAAGCTTTGTTGTTTTTTGTGGATGTATAAAAATGTTGCCCCTGACGATGAATCTGAGCTGCTGCTTTTGCCCTTTTCACCTTTTCACTTGCATCATATCTGTGAGAGAACTTTTTCCCCCTCAAACGAAGTGTTTTGAAGTGGATTGGTACTAAAGTTAAGAAGTGAGGTGTTGATCCGCCACCGGCCCTTTGAGCTGCTGGCTTACGACTTTTGGCAGTTGAGCTTAAAGACACAAACCTGTGATGTTTGGCCTTGCCGGTGCTGATTCAGAGTGGTGGTGAGAAATATTCTGACATGGTAGAAGTCCTCTCAGCAGCCCGACCCTGTTTGAATAGGAGCCTCAGATGAGTCGGATAGCAAAACAGATCTGTTTAGTTTTGGTGGAGCGGTTTGTCTCCAATAAAAGCAGGACAAGCCGGCGAGCCACATCAATGACGGCGAGAAAATCTTCAATAAAAATTCAAACAACCGTAAAATTTGACATCGTGATGCAAACTTTCTTTCTCCAGTTTCTCCCTTTGCAGTCTTAACATTTCTCATGTTGATCTTCAGCACTGTTGAGACATGTTGCAGACTTTTTTTTTACTTAGAAGGAGTTGTTTGTTTTTTTTCATCATCTTTTGGATTGTTAATCATGCTTAACGAAAGTCTGCATAATTTCTTAATTAAAGGTGAAGTTGAACAAAAAATACCTATTTAGTTTTTCATTAGAAACGTTGATATAACCTAGCCAAACGTTTAAAGCTTTACCGTTGATGGGGTTGTCCTGTCCTGGGATGGTCTGTCTCGTTTGTTTCGTGTGAAAGTTCAACTCGGCTGTGATGCTGAGCAAACAAGCAAACCCTGGTCTCCTCTAACATGAGGTTCACTTTCTAATATGCTCTAATGCAGTTCTTTTTTAGTGTGAAAGCTCCTCTAACTATCCAGTGTTTCCAAAAGAGTAGAAGTGAGCAAAAAAAAGGTACAAAAGAGTGCTGTGCTTTGCTAAAAAGCACAAACCTGAGTATATAAAATTGCTTTGAAATCTATTTTTTTCATAAATTTGCTACAACAGCAACTTGAGTCCACCGTGACAAACACTACTTCTCAATAATTTAAGTTCTCGCTGATAAAATCTAAACACAGTCTCTCTAAGATGCTTATCGATTGGGTCATTATAGCTATTCCAATAGGGTTTGGATTTTGCCTGTGAAAAACGGAAGCTTTAAATAGTGTCTCGCTTAGGAACATTATGGATCAATAAGCAGCTCTGTCACATAAACCTGTTTTTAATCCCCCACACAGTGGGAAAAGAACATTTTTAAAAGCATTTAAGCACTTCCACTGGTAATCCTAAACCATGTGTTCAGGTTTAACATTTTTGATCTGTGGGATTAAAATTTTTCCCAGTTTGTTGCCTTTAGTTTGGGGCACATTTTTGCTAAATCTTTAACTTTTCTATCTTTTAAAATCTAACTTCCAGTATGTCTTTGAGGGAAAGTATTTGCTCAGAAGGGTAATGTTTGTCTAAAAGATGACTGGTTGTGTGGCTGAAGCGCTTTATGTTTGAAGCAGTGATATAGAATTTACAAATAGTTTGTATACTTCAGTTAACTTCTTCTTTTACTGATCCCAGTCATTTCATATGAGTTTGTACTGGAGCTGTGTATCGCCAATAGTTTCCAGAATTGATTTGATTCACATTTTTTTTATTCAGTTTTGATTTTTGCACATAGTTTCACATATTTAGATGTTATATTTATAGAAAAATACTACGTGATCTTTACACTACATAGATAAATCTGCAAAGCTGCTGCAATGCTTTTGTTCTGTCCAGTTTGTCTGTGTTTTCGTTTATTGGTTAAAATCAAAAACTTTGCCAAACGCCTGCTTTCAATCATTGTGTTTTTCTTTTCAAAAGCTTTCTATCCTTTCCTGCAATGTTTGTTTCCAATTGCTGGAAAAGGGTAACGTCACTGGAATTTTTTTTTTTTTTTTTTTTCAGCGAAAAAGGAAATGGATAAAGGTTGGGCTCTAGTTTTATTGGATCAATTATTTGTTCACTGGACTTCAATTGATTAATTGATTCTTTAAACCCAGCTCTAGTTTGTATTGATGAGTTCTTTGAATTGATTCCATGTACAAGTTCATAATTTGATTTTAATTTACCATTCTACCAGTTATTGTAAAATATAGATTCGTATTTAAAATTTTAAGTTCAAATTTTTGGTTATGAAAACAGAGTTTACTTAACTAGTGATTTACATTGGAAAAATGAATGAACTTGTGTGTCAAATTTAACCCATTGAGCTATCCAGTTGCTTTAGAATATAACAGTTATTTTTCTTAATTAAAACAAAATAATACATCTTAATTTTAATATAAATGCTTCACTTGATTTTTGAATACATTTTTTACCTTGTAAGTTAAAATCATTTGGATTTTGATGATAATTTATAATTTAATACTACCAATTACTTATAACTGATGGAGATCAGCTATTAAAGATCTGAGCGCAATGGTCTTGATTGCAATTAAACTTCTTCTTGTCCTTTGGTTCTTTGTGTTTTGTAAAAGTTTTGCCATTCCTTTCTCCGTCCTGAATATTCTTCTTTTGTGACGTCAAAGACGCAGTTTTCATCTTACATTCCTTTCCCATCATGCTGTTCTTCAACTTTAGCCTCACGAAACGAATAAATGAAAACTCTATGCTATATAAACCTGGCTGAGGAAGATATGGTAGCCAGTAATTTATTGGCAGGTGGTCAAACATTATAGAGGAAATTCATTGGAGATGGTGATAAAAATCCTAACTTGACTGGCTCATGATCGGGAACAAAGCTTGGCTTTGATACCCAGTGAAGAAAAGGGAAAGTGATAAAAAGAGCACAGCATGATAGCAACAAAATACTTCCCTCCTAATGCTTCCATGAATTATAGGCTCAGGTCGTGTCTTATTGTTCACGTTTTCCTCTATGCTCATGTGTTGAAGAACAGGATAGAAAGGGAAAAGCCGATATCTCATTGTTGGTATTGTATTGCTGACAGGAGCTTGAAAACAGTTGGAAAGTCAAACAAATTAATAATTTATTGGTGGTATCTTAAAAAAAAAAGAAATCAAATTATTTTTGGTGAACTGTAGCATTTCTGCACTTTCTTGTCTTCGTCCTGCATTTGTTTGCAAATGTTTACACTTTCATCAATTTTATTTTACATGAACTTGTGCATTAACATTTGTTTAATCCTGTTTTAAACAATGTTAACAGCTGTTGTGTTTTTTTTTTCTTTCCACGAGCTAACGGAGCTTATTAATACAATAGCAGACTAATCAAATAAGAGACAACAATGTGGTTTTAGGCTGGGCTCGCGCTCTCTATAAATAACATTGAAGTCATGCTTACGTCTAGAGGCCCTAACAGGGTTCTCGATGGTCCAGCTCAACAGATTTCTCTTCATGTTTGCAAAAGAAGTGTTAAACAGGAGTAAAACCATCTCAAATTGATGAATCTGTATTTAACTGTCGCTGGTAATTACTGATTGTCCGTGGAGAAGGCTCCCATTTGCAACAGATTTTTACGAAACGATACTCTTCCTCTTGTATTTCAACAGTTACTTCTTTGTGTAACATCAGTTTTTTTACCATTGTCATTGCAAAGGTTACCCACAGCTTTATCTATATGTGAAAGTTGATAAAAGATGTAACTTGTGCCGAAGTTACTTTACTCACTAAAATAAATGTTACTTTTTGCTTATTGACTAAACATGCCAAAAAAACCATATGCTTGTATGGAAAATCTGACGGATTGTAGGTTGTTGGTTTGGCTTTGTTTTAGTGAACTTTATCATTTTGGCCAAACACACTGATGTTTGGAAAAAACAATGTCGATGTTGTTGTTTTTGTTCCTCACTCCAGGTTCCAGGTTGTTGTTCTGAGAGACCTGTGGGGAGGTGGACCGCCTTGGGCATCGTGTCCCTGGCTCTTAAGGTGGGACCGAAGTAATTTCTCTACCAATTATTTATTAGAAACTGCTTATTATTTGTTGTTTGAAATAACATTTCAGTTAAATGTTATTCGTAGAATTTTGTCTATTACTTTTAGGCCTTTTTGAAATTTCCAAGGGCACTAAAGATCGTGCTTTTACCATGTTCTTGTGGCATTTTTCTCATGATGGAGGACATGTATTAAAAAAATAGTATTTCTTCATTCAAATAGCTGTGAATCAGGAGCAGATGGAATAAATGCAGTTGGAAAACACGCTAGGTAGGCCACAAGCTCCCTGCTCCGCTTAAGTGGAGATCTCTCAGCAGTGGGGAGGGGAAGTGGGGCGGGGTTGCTCCGCACCAACACTCCAGCCCGAAATTCAGATGACTTTTGTACTGAACTCCTTACTCTCTACAGAAACTTTGTCCCAGAAAACAACAATTTTTTTTTTTTAATTTTGGATAAAAAAACAACATAATCATGATTAAAAAAAAAAGAAAAAGTACTGGTAACACTTTTAGAATAGTTTAAAAGATGATTGGAGATGTTCAAAAAATGTTATTCTCTTAGAAACCCTAATATTATGTAATATGAGTTGATTTAATGGTTGACCGCTGCTGTAGCCAAAGTACAAGTATGTTAAACATTGATCTGTACAGTATCTTCTATAGCTTCTAATTCATTTCATTGGACAGTCAGTGGGTGTGAGCTTCTCCCTTGTGTCCTTATCCATAACTTCTGTTGTTTTAGAGTTATGTGTTGTATAATTGTTGTGCACAGTTAATTTATACATCCTCATGGCCTGGTTTATATATTAACACTTAAAATTAGACTAGAAGATGATGCAATGAGAATTATTTAAGCCATTTTTATCGTATTGACGGTTGTTTAATGGAAAAGAATATTTCAATTCAGACATGAAATAGTTTTTTAATAGTTTTCCGCCCCATAGAGAGGCAAAAAGCGTAACTTTTCTGCATTCTGAGTTTTGTTTTTTCTGAACAGAGTTGAGCACAAATCTTTAACTTTGGCCTTCTGTCTCTGCAATTACAGTCTGCACCTCTATGATCTGAGCAGACTCTGCCTCCAAAACCACACCGGCTTTATTCCTTAAGCTGGGTTACTTTCGTTGCTGTGTTTTTTTAGTCACCACTTCAATATAGAAATATTTTAGCTCACACTTGCCAGTAAAGACCCGACGTTGGCTTTTCCAGCTTAGGAGAGAATGTTCTGGTTGAACTGCGCCTACTACCTAGCGCCGGCCAGGGGGGGGCTGCTGCCATAGTAAAATACAAGGAAGGGCTTGGTCCAAAGCAAAATATGTCGCACTTTGCAGGAGAAAATGTTCTCTCGGGTGCAAGTGGCTGATAAGATCTGTGTGTGGGAGCAGAAAATGATTGGCTGTTGAGGGACAGGAGAGGCTCAGCCCTGTAGGCCACATGCCCTGACTCACCATACTAGCTTTAAGTGTGGTCACTGTAGCCTTTTGTCCTCGTCGTTTCATGTATTTTTAGCTTTGGTTTCCAGAATTTCTTTGTATATGACAGTATATTGATGACATATGTTCATGTGTTGGAAGCATAATCATAGTTTATTTGTCTTGTATAGAGCGGAGGTTAGGCTGCATCAGAAGCTAATTCCTATTTGACAATAACTCCCTGCAAAGTAACAATAGTGCTTTGTTTGAACGTGCTAAACTTGGGCAAGTAGCGGCTAGTTTACTTCTGCTCTCAGATGAAATACAAATAAAGTTGCTTTAAACAAGAAAAGACAGATAACTGAGAGTTTAGTCACTGATTCTAACTGTGCGCATAAGCATTTTTGTGCCGAAGTTGCTTTTTAATGAGGAGCTATTTATATAAAAAGCAATGGGAGGAAAGGTTGTCTCATTAGTATTTGTGAAGGTTTGTTTGCTGTTTTTATAGACTTCTCTTTTTCAATAACCAGCAGAAAGAATTTTGCCTGGTTGAACTCATTCAATTTATCGGATTGGGCTCAACTTTTTAGTGAATATAGACTAAAAAGGTCAGGTAAGATTAAAATTGTCTGCGTCATTTCCTGTCATCATCATCATTTTTCATTGTTACAGTGATTAGGGAAGGGGATTGACAAACTATTTGGCAACATGGAGAAAGGAGATCTAAAGCTGATCAACAAGGGAGAGGAGGAAGAGATGGTGAGCCTTTGTTTTCATTTCATCTTTTGTTTTTAATTATTACTATAAATGTCAATGGAAGGACTCACTATCATTCTTCTTCTTTGACCTTATAGGAGCTGCAGGGCTACCGCTTATGTCGTTGGCGGCTGGCCCTTGTAGGCTTCGGGGTGCTCTGTACAGGAGGCTTCCTCCTTCTCCTGCTTTACTGGATGCCAGAATGGTGCGTCAAGTCCACTTGCACCCGTACCACAGCCCGAGATGCAGAGGTGGTGTTGCTGCGCTCCACGGTTCGTACCAAAAGTTATGCTTGATTGATGCTCTGACAATGATTTTTTTTATTTGTTTGCCCATCATTATGAAATGTCATAAAGTTACCCAGATGATAAAAATACAAGTATTTGTAGAATAAATAATAAAAGCAGTTTTGACTAGAAAAATGTTTAAATATTTACTAATTTATTTTATACTTTAAGCAAAGTTACAAATGGAAAAGAATTGCGTTTCATAAAATTTATGTAATTTTATATCTGTTATTAATGATAAACCTCTTTTTTTTTTACAATTGGCTGGAATATATAAACAAAATCATCAAATTATAATAAAAAAGTTACAAGACAGATGCTTTGGTTTGCAAGAAACGTTTCACAAATCCCATTATCTAGCGGTGGATTGGGTCCTACTTTGGGGACGTTTTATGAAATGTGGTCATCTGCAAGATTTGTTGTTGAATTTAAAGTTTTACGACACGGAAGGCCTTAACATGCACTATTGTGTGCTGCTGACCTCTTGGCCAGGTCACCTTTGAGAAACACATCCTGATTTCATTGGATTTTTCACCTGGTGAAATAAAGGTTAAATAAAAAAATGTTTGAGACGTCCACAGAACAAATGACTAACTTCTTTGTTTGCAAAATCAATCAATACCTTTTGCTCATGTGTTGATTTTTTTGCCTAATTTAAAAGCTTTTCAAAGAAAAAGTGTACTTTAATTTATATGGTTTAAATAGTATTTCTCTGGAATTCTTGTCAACTATTTTTTATTTGGTTTTGATCATTCTCGGTTTCCCTTTTTGTGCTTTTTAATTTTTTAAATGATCACATCTTTGCAAAAATGTGATATTTTTTGCCAAGTAGTTAATTTTTTCTTGCAGTTTTAAGCACATAGTTTTACTCTACTATAAAAAATACCATGCACTTTTTCCAAAAATGTTTTGTATAAATACTGATTCAGTTATTTAAGAAAAACTCAAATTGGATTACTTACTGTAAGTATGTAAAGTAGGATTAGTCAATGTTTCACTGTAACATATTACTGGCACTATTTAAGTCTAAACTTTTTCAGTTTTTTATGTCATTGTATAGTCAATATTTTGTCTCCATTTGTTTATGATTACCCTTTGTAAAACTTAATTGTTGGTATAAAAAATACACACTAACCCTATAGAATCTAGTCACTCATGCTCACTTACTCTCACAGAACACTTTAACCCATAAGAACCCACAATGACATCAGCATAAGAAAAAATATCTGAAATGCTTTCTGTGATCAACTTGGTTTGTGTTTTTTTTTCCTCATTTTATTTTTAAGGATAAAAAACTCTGGGTCTTTATGGGTTAAGGTTACACTCGTCTGTCACTTGGTTTACTCATCTTTTACATTTGTGTTTTTTTTCCTTTTCTTTTCCTTCATGTTTGCGTCCAATCTTCGTCAACCCCTTTGTTTGTCTGTTATTCTCAAAATAAACGAGGAAAAGGACAATTAGATAGTAAAGCAAATATATCTACATTTAAACAATGAATGTCAAAACCGCCGTGTTTACAAATCGTTAGAAGCAGAAATCAATCCTGAACACTTTTCTCCCTTTTACATGTTGTAATTCCTTTCTTTTTACAGTATCAACATTTTTTAGACTTAAGTCATTATTAATCAAAGGAAAACAAACTATTTCAAAAATGATCCCATACCTAACGATGTGTGTTAAATTATAATGGATTAAAAACGAGAAAAAATAGTTTTGTCTCCTTTATTCTATTATTAAAACAAATATTTTAAAATCTAACAAACAATGGAAGCCTGTTTCTCTTAAACTGAAACAGTAATATATTTTGAAATAGGTTTCCTGAGAATTATTTTTTTTTTTTTACTTTTTTCATTTTCTAGGATGAATTCCGGCGCTGGTTCCTGGCAAGGGTGCAGGTGATGCTTGCTCCAGGGAGCAACCCCTTCCACAGCCTGGAGACCCAGACCACCTCCCCCTCATCCCCCCACTCCTCCCCCTTCTCCAACCCTGCTGCTTCACCTGTGGCCAACGGACACACTCCTCACCCGTCCGACGGCAGTCCCGCTCAGGAGCTCAAGTCAAGATTTTCCGACTACCAGCCCACACAGGCAGGTGTAGCCCGAGCTGCAGCATCTTTCTGTCAGAATGTAAACGCAGATGATGGTGACTCACTGTCTGAGTTTAGTTTGTAGAGCTGATAAAAGAACTGCAATAAAATACTAAAAAAAAAAATTATTTTGAAATTGAGATAATGGAAAAGTTCATCTTTAAGAATAAATGTATTTCTTTTAACCTTATTTCATTTATATGTACTCGTATTGTGCTTGGAGACACTTTTGGACATATTTTTGCTGTTATATTAATTCTGACAATTTCTAATACTTTTTTTTCTTTTCTTCATTCTCCCTCAGATTCGTTATTTTACTTTACATAGCACAAAGTATTACTGGAGCCATGAGGTGCAGAACTTCCAGGTCCTAATGTAAGCAATCTTTAAATATTAAAGCAAAATTCTTTTTAAATTGAAATGTTACATTTTATTTATAGTTACCCTGTTTGCCACTTCCTTTGAACTGTTGTTTTTTGTAGTGGCCTGGAGGATCTGCAGCCGAAGTGCTCCACCATCCACAAAGAGCACACCACAGGCCTGACCCGGAACCAGCAGGAATACAGGTATTGAATAGTGCCAGTTATTTAGCCTTTTCAAAAAGAAAAATTTATAGAGAGACATCTCAAAACTACAAATTTAGCCAAATGGTCCCTAAACATGTTATTGTTAACCTTCTGTATAAGAAGAGACATGCTTAAAGTTAAAAGAAAATAAATAATTCTCAGACCTCAATATTTTTTTTCAACCAATTTTGTCTTGTTTGGGTAGTTAGCATATTGAAAGTATTAAAATAAGTGAACCATTTAGTTATATTGCATTAAACTGTGACTTTTTCCTTTGTTAGGAAATTGTTCTTTGGAGTGAATGACATCGCAGTGAAAGTGCCTTCTGTTTTCAAGCTGCTTATCAAAGAGGTACATCTCACTTTATTCTAACACATTTTCTTTGCCCCCAACTCTTTTTATTTTACAAAACCGCAATTTCCTGTCGATTATGTTGGTATTCAATGAGTCAGAGCCAGCCTGTTGGTAATTTGAACGCTTCCCTCTCATGGAGGCTGAATTTCTACAAAAATAGATACAAGTTTCAAAAGAATAAAAACATACCAGGAAATGCTTTCCTCCTTTGATTTCCTTGTTAAGTATAATTCTAGAGAACTTTTAGAAATATTCTTTGTTTTGATTAAGATTGAAAGTATAATTTTATACTGCTTATTTTTAACGGCTTTAAGTATTTTTGTAGTATTTTCAGTTCAGTCCATAAAGGAATCAATATTTACTATAATTACTCATTTTCAGAAATACCTTTTTGAAGGAAAATGATTTAAAACGCGTTTTAGCTTTTTACTCTTAAGATAGAACTCTTCCTCTTATGAAGGGAGTCAGAGCTAATTTATTCTAAGCCTATTCTTGTGAAACAGATCTGATGTTAATATTAATTTTATAATTATAATTTTTTAACATTATAAAATGTTTTTATTCAGAAATGTAGTTAAATCTTATATTATGTTATATATGTCCTCCCTCATGAGAAAAATGCTACAAGAACATGTTAAAACAACTATTTGTATTCATTGGAGTAAAGGCTGGCAGGATGCCCCGCCCCCTCCCTTCTCTCTGTATGGGCTTTAATGGAAGTGTTCACCTTTGTAAATGGCCAGAATACCTCAACATTTTTTCCTCTTGTCGCAGGTCCTCAACCCTTTTTACATCTTCCAGCTCTTCAGTGTGATCCTGTGGAGTGCTGATGAGTATTACTACTATGCTGTGGCCATTGTTTTCATGTCGGTCGTATCCATAGCTACCTCTCTGTACACCATTAAAAAGGTAATGCTAACTCTTCATTTGTCACCTTTAAAGAAGAATTGTATTTCTAGCTCAACAGCCTTTCGTCACTATTAGTTTTTATACTACATATTGCAAAAGACAGCACAATTATGGGTGGTTTCATAAGATTGCTGGTAAATTTGTATTTTACAGGAAAAAAATTATTTGCCTCAAATGAGCAGAGTGGGTAAATAAGTAATCAAACGCTACATTCTCATAGTCGACCTTAAATTCCATGATAAAGGATCAAAAAAGAAGCCGCCTGTCTGCTAAAGGCCTAATGTTTGATAAAAAGAAAAGAAAAAAAGTAAGATTCTGCAATGTCTCGATCAAAGTCCAGACATGAAGATGAGCTGCTGATTAAAGCTGCTAACCGTTTTTCTCAAAGTTTCCTTCATTAGTCTGCTTCTTATTTTATTTTGAAATAAAAATGTCTAATATTGAATTAGGGTTTGTTAAATAAATCTATTTGTTTATTTTAAAACTTTATAAAACCAAAATCCCCAAAATGATTAATTTGTTGACTTTTTGCTCTTTTTCCCTTTATAGATTTGTCAATTTATACAAAGTTTTAGACTATATATAGATTGTGAAGATTCATAGCTCTCTTAGTTTTACTGAGTTTGACAATTCCAACTTTATCAATTATAGCGTTTTACAACAGGAATAGGATGTTTTTCTTTTTTGATTCAGTTTGACGTTTTCTAAAAGAAAAAAAAACTCTTAATTACTGAAACTCAGCAGGAAAAACTTTGATCTTTCACTCAAATAAACAAAACTTTTCCAATTGTTCATGTTTTTGTAAGAATTAAAAAGCCATTTTCTTCCTCTTCCAGCAATACATCATGCTTCATGACATGGTGACAGCTCATAGTGTTGTCCGTGTGTCTGTATGCCGAGCCAATAAAGGTATGTCAAACTTCTGTTTCCCTTCACTGCTGTACCAAGAATAAATGAAATGGTGACATGTACAGGCATGTTTTAACTTTGGAAGAGAGTTCTCTCATTGACTAAAAACATGTTATTTTTATTGTTGTTACTGGACTGGAGCACATTCAGTACTCAGTACTTATTCTTCTGTAGAGAGAAAGTAACTACAAAATAAAAGCATAAAGCACAGACATGTCTGTTTTTTATTTTCAAGTTGTATGTTAATGCATGATGTTTTTTTTTCCGCCAAAATGTTTTATTTATCATAAAAAAGTTCACTTTGAAGTCCTCCTTTATCTTTTTACTGCTGCTTCTCCCACCAGACATTGAAGAGATCTTGTCTACTGACCTGGTGCCTGGTGATGTAATGGTCATTCCCAACAATGGGACCATCATGCCCTGTGATGCCGTGCTGGTCAGTGGCACCTGCATCGTCAATGAAAGCATGCTCACAGGTTAGAGGAATATCTGTTCACCAAGATGATAAAGTGATAAATTCACGGCATTGAAAGTTGTTTTTTTAATGTTCTGCCACCTCTACCTTCCAACAGGTGAAAGCGTTCCAGTAACAAAGACCAACCTCCCAAACTCGGCGGAAGGGGAGGGTGACAGTGCCTACAACACAGAGGAACACAAGAGACACACTCTCTTCTGTGGCACCAACGTTATCCAAACCCGCTTTTACACAGACGAGCTGGTCAAGGCTGTGGTGGTCCGCACAGGTCAGTGAGGAGGCTATATGTAAAAAAAAAAAAAAAAAAGTTACTCTAATGCTACGTTCACACTGGGCTTGCACATTTTAGCAGCTTCTTTCAAGGAAAAGTCTATGTAAATGCGTTCATATATCTGTGATTGGCTGTCTGGTGGTATATATGTCCCACTAAATGGAAACTTATTAACACAAAATTAAATAAAGCTAGATGAAGAATTTTGTCTCAAATGCAAAAATGTATTTTGAAAGTAAACATTTAGTTTTTGCAAAGTTTTCTCTTTAAAACTGAATATTTTGTTTGCAATTTAAGAAATTTTTTATCTCAAAACATATTTTTTTTTGCAATGTGGTGGCACAAAAATCTCTTGATACAGAAGTGCCAACAGTTTGAAAATTGATCGTGAAGAAGAAATTAATAATTATGGTTTGAATTATGACACAAAGTCTTTCATATATTGCAGTAGTGCGGTGAAAGAATAGGCCTGGAGTGAGATTTTCACCACTTCGGCATTCTGTTTCAAGCCTCTTCCAGCTGGTGACAAACCTTTGTGAACACCCTACGTGCGTTCAAAAACCCACGTTCAGCGCCTCCTTGAACATGCCACACATGCCGATGTGTACATAGCATAACATTCAAGTTAGATTCATCTTTTGTAGCATAAACTTTGGCTTCAAAAGTAAAGCTTTGTGCAAAAAATTTTAAAGAATAAACTGTTAGCCATGTTCATTTAGCCACTATTACAACTCTGCAAGTTTTGAGAAACACGGAATGGTATAACATCTAGAATGTTAACTTTTCTCTCTTTAACTCAGGGTTCAGCACAGCCAAAGGCCAGCTGGTGCGCTCCATCCTCTACCCCAAACCCACCGACTTTAAGCTGTATCGCGATGCCTACCTCTTCCTGTTGTGTCTTGTGGCTGTGGCTGGGATTGGCTTTATATACTCCATAGTTCTCAGTGTCATGCACGAGGTAACTCACTAGAAGACAACATAGGACTACTTCAAACTGGTGTCAATGTTTGCAGTAAAGAGAGATGATGAAAAGAAATAAGGCTTAATTAATGAAATGTTCTTTGAAGTAATGTTTTTGGAAAATGTAAATTTATAGTGATTCATGATGTATTAATAATGGTATGTGGAGTAGGAAAATGGAGAAAATGGTCTTGTGCA